>NW_011481375.1:3181-4368 GCF_000754665.1 Bison bison bison | reverse complement strand
ATTCCATAGAATAGTATTCTGGCATTAAGTATACAGAGGTTCCACTTCCAACCAAGGTGGAATAACAGCGAACAGATTTACTTTCTCACCTGAAACAACAACAACAACAAGAAGAACACACACAACGATAAAAGAACTGTTTTCAAGATATTGGGCATCTGGCAGCAAAGAACAGTGATTCCTAAGAAACAGGAAGCAAACAAGCCCAGTGATCGTCCCACCTTACTGACATGAGAGAGTTTCCAGGCCACAGCATGGTAAAGGGGAAATGAGGCAGATCAGACTCCCTGAGGACACAGAGCTGAGGGCCTGGGAAGACCAAAGCAATAACATTCATAGGACAGAGTGCTGAAGTGGAGAGAGCTGCACAGAGACAAAACTCTAGAAGGGTCCCCCTCGTGTATTTATCTGAATAATGATCTGCACGTTTATGACAGGAACCTACTCAGAGCCAAGGAAAGGCCATCCAAAAAGGATGAGAGGGAACAGTGCCCAACACTCACTGTCTGTCCCCACCTCCCAGACTAGAAAAACCAATTCAAGGGGCATTGTGTGGAGTGCTTAGGAAGGTCTTGCCTCAGTAATGAGGAATTATTAGCCCTAGACAGAGAATTGCTCCAGACCCGCCTTAACAAATCCTGAAAGCAAGGCCCAAAGGATCACTCTTTCCAAATAACTGAACTACATCCCAGGACAAAGCTTAAGAATATAGAAATAAAAAAATAACTGACAGCACTATTTGAATTAGCAGGAAAATTGCACTATGGGATTAATGGCAGTTTAGACATTTCAGAAGAATAGATTCGTGAACTCAAAAGACATAGCAATAGAAACTACCCAAAACAAAACACAGAAAGAAAAAAGAATTTTGAGAAATGAAAAGAATATCACTGAGCTGTGGCACAATTTCAAGCAAACTAATACTTGGTTCATTGGAATCTATGAGGGAGAAGAGGGTGAGGAAGAAACAAAGTGTTTTTGAAGAAATAATGGCTGAAAACATTCCAAATTTGATGAAAACTATAAATCTGCAGATACAGGAACCACAGTGAACCCCAAGCACAAGACACATGAAGAAAACAACACCAAAGTACATCATAATCAAACTGCTTAGAACCTGTGATAAATAGGAAGATCTTAAAAACAGAGATAAAAAGGAAATGTTACATACAGGGGGACAAAGATAA
>NW_011481375.1:2735-3081 GCF_000754665.1 Bison bison bison | reverse complement strand
ACAAAGATAAGAGTGGTATCAGATCTCTTATGAGAAAGTATAATCAAGAAAACAATAATTTTAAAGTACTGGGGGGAAAAAAACCTCTCAACTTAGAATTCTAAACCCAGTATAATTATCTATCATAAAATAAAGGCAAACTATATAGAACAGTATGGAGATTCCAAAAAAAACTAAAATATAGAGCTACCATATGACCCAGCAATCCCACTCCTAGATCTGGAGAAAACCATAATTTGAAAAGATGCATGCACCCCAGTGTTCATTGTAGCACTATTTACAATAGCCAAGTCATGGAAGCAATGTAAATGTCCATCAACAGAGGAATGGATAAAGAAGATGTGAT
>NW_011481375.1:0-1000 GCF_000754665.1 Bison bison bison | reverse complement strand
GACTAGCATTACCCTGATACCAAAATCAGACATTGTCTGATTTTGCAAGTAAAGAAAACTACAGACCAGTAACCAGGTACTTAGATGCACAAATTCTAAACAAATCCATACCTCAAAAAAGAAAAATACATCATGACCAAGTGGAGAATTAGCAACATGGAAAATACTTATAAGATTAAAAAGCATTATATAAAATATATGTATGCTATTGTGAGAGTAACCAAAATAGCAAAATTAATATTTCTGTCATGGCATAGTAGAGTTTTTTCCTCCATTTTCCATATTTTCTTTAATGTTTTCCTACTTTTGTAGTTAAGGTTATCTACAGCATAATCACAGACATAAAAAGAATGCCCTGTCATAGTAATTCTATTTTTGCTTAACTTTTTACAGGGAATCACTTTAAAAATGAATGAACTAAATCACTGTATCGTTGCAAGAATCATGCATGGGGGCATGATTCACAGGCAAGGTAAGTTCCATATATAATTCTTTCTTTCCTATCTTAGTTTTTTTTCATATAGTATAGTGTTTTATGATCCATATAAAAAATCAGTTTGATTGATGGTTTATACAAATGATTTATCTGTCTTTGGTTTTAATCATTGTTGGCCTCCACTCACTTGTATTCATCTCCACATGCTTCAGTTATACTATACAGTTCTGTTGCTGGAGCATCTCTGAGTCACTCTTTAGATCCTGACTTATTAGAGGCCATGGGAGATAAACTGAAGTATCATATGGGTCCCAGGATATATGGAAGACATCTACCATGGGATATAAGATATATGTATATATATTTGCAAAGTTAAATGACAGTTGACTACTATAATTCATTCAGGAATGAGATATACTATTTATAAATTAGGAAATCAGAGTTTGATAAATAACAATATAATATTTCAGTGGTAAAATAAGAAAGGTCAAATCCATAATTAAGTTCTTAATACCTGCTACAGTAAATGTAGTTGAGAAGGGAATTCACTAAGGACTGAAGTAG
>NW_011481374.1:20718-22300 GCF_000754665.1 Bison bison bison | reverse complement strand
TGTCATGATCTTAGTTTTCTGAACGTTAAGATTTAACCTGTTCTGTTTTCTTCACAGTACTCATCCCTATCTAATGGGACTTCTTTATAATCCCTCTCCACCAACTGGAGTAGGTATGTTGTCTGAATTATTCCAATTATATTCCCAGCATCCAGTACAATATCTGGTCCCATGGTAGGTACTCAATAATTATTTGGGGGATGACGGAATAAATGAAGGAATCAAAGGGATAAAGATGGGACCCTCTAATCTCAGTGGTTCCACAGTTTTGTGAACTCTGAGCATTTATATCCTGTATCATGCAATTGACATTTAATTACATATTGCTTTGGATGATTATTTGTACTACTGACTTATATTGTCATTTGACTTAAGTGGGCCCCTCTCGACTGGTCATAAGATCCCTATGGAAAATAGCCTAAGTTATTCTTCTTTGCAAGACACAGCATCTAGGAAAATACTGAACACATAATAAGCTCAGCATGTGGATGGTTAGATGAAGTGATTAAACAATGTCATTTATAAGGACAAGAGATAGCAAGGTTTGATAAAAAGTACACGGAGCTAGGAGTCAAAAGACCCATCAAAAGACATGCTCGGCTCTGATCTCCTACTAACCAGCTGAATAACCACTGGCAAATCTCTGTGCTCAGGCCTCAGTGTCCTCATCTGCAAAAAAAGTATCCCTAAAGATACCTTTTAGCACTAACATTCCATACAGGAGTTTGGCACTTTCTATAAACACATGGCATTTCATTCATTGCCACTAGAGGGCGAGCACAGGTCACAGAACTAACAGAAATTCCACACCCTCAAAAACACAAATATGAATACCTTTCTTCCCCCTCCATTCTAAGAATATCAATACAGGAAATTTAACTTTGTTAAAACTTTTACAAAGCTTCCCCAGTGGAAGAATAAAGCCACGGATCTGAGCAGACAAGGCATTCACATATAGAGCGGGATTCTGGACATTACCCAAGATAAGGACTTGAAATTAGATGACTTACTGTACTTCTTAATGCTAATTAAGAATAAAAGCCACCATTTATCGGCTACCTGCCTGATTCCACCTTTCCAACAATCTATTTTCTGTATGGTAAGCAGGATGATTCTTTAAAAACCAAAGTCACATTACATCACACTCCTTTGTTCACAGCTCCCCATCTCATCATATCTTACGAAGCCCTACTGCACCAGTAACCCAGCTATCTTTTCCAATGGGGCGGCCTATCCTTCCATGTGCCAGCCACACTGGAACTCCTCCTGTTTCTGGAACACACCAAGGAAGCTCCTCGGGGCCTCTGCACTTGCTGTTCCCAGCCCTTGCCCAGAATTCCACATGGCTGGCACCCTCCTTTCCCTTAGGTCTCTTTACTGGAGAGCTCCTTGTTGACAATCTAAAAAAGAGATCCTTATCACTCCTTATTTCCCTTCCCTATATTTTGGTTTTCTTTATAGTACTTATTACCAACTGACATAAGATATACAGTTGACCCTCCATCTCCACATATTTCACATCTGCAGATATGGAGAGCTGACTGCAAGGGACTTGAGAATCTCTGGTATCTAGGGAGGGTCC
>NW_011481374.1:17630-17736 GCF_000754665.1 Bison bison bison | reverse complement strand
AGTCTAAGAGCAAACAGTAGTACCTAACCCTGATCCACTGACTGCCAACTTCTGTGTTCAGCTCCAGTCTAACCATAAGAAAAACATCAGACTAATTCCAACAGAG
>NW_011481374.1:12537-17530 GCF_000754665.1 Bison bison bison | reverse complement strand
AGTTGTAACAAGGGTGTCACACTCATGTTAAATGTTAACACTAGAGGAAACTTGGTATAGGGCATATGGGAGGTAGCTGAACTATCCTCATAATTTTTCTGTAAATCTAAAACAGCTCAAAAAAAAATATATGGTTTAAAAATGGTGATAATAGCCTCCACATTTTTTTCAGAGTTTTGGAAGATTCTAATCAGTCAATGGGAATAAAAGGATTTGGTCATTTGAGAAGAATTTAAAAATTTGAGCTATTATTAAGAATGGTGTTATTAACTATTGAGAAAGTGTTTCAGGCCACAACTTCTCTATATAGAAATGAATATAATCTATTTTAATCAAGAAAAAAACCTCAAGTATTAAAATTGACAAAATTCAGGGACTTCCCTCATGGTCCAGTGGTTAAGACTCCTCACTTCCAAAGTAGGAGGCATGGGTTTGATCCCTGGCTGGGGAACTAAGGTCCCACATGCCACATGGCGTGGCCAAAAAAAATTTTTGACAAATTCATGGGATGCAACTTACTTGAGTGTAAATGGTAGACTCCAAGTGGCTTTTGATCTTCAACAAAGGCTTTGCACCATCTACCCACTTAATATCCACATTCGGTTGCTGGGAACAGAAAACATACCTGTGAGTTTTTGTACCATAGTAATGGACAGATGAGCAATATATGTATTTCAACATTTTTCTCAGAAACAAATGTGCTAGTTTCAGACATAGGGAATTATTGGAGAAAATAACCTGCCTTTAGAATAAATGTATCCTAAATCATTTTGAAGTTCCCATCCTTTGCAGGCGGATACTTTTCCTAATGACAATAAAAATGACTATAAGAAGGAATTTTTTTATCATGCACAAAATCAGAGTCCCATTTTAAGTTACTGGAATCAACTGACATGAGGTTACTTTGTCAAACTATGATAGAAACTTCCCAACACTCGTTTTCCATACTTACTTTGTTGTGGACCAGCATCAGCCCTCAAACTACACTCTGAGTAGCTATCAACCACACTAAACCATCCAATACGCCAACAGTATTCTATTTTTTAAACATTTCATCATATACGGAAAACTGAATCACTTTGCTGTACAGCAGAAATTAACATGACACTAAATCAACTGTACTTCAATAACATTTTTTAAAAGAAGGCAAAAATAACATTTCATCATGATTTCTTCAACAAATACAGATATTTTCCTACCCTTCTGGATTCTGCATCATTCAGATTCATGTAGCCTGGGGGAAGATTGGCGGAAACTGGCAGCTGCTGCTCCAATGTGATGATTCTACCATCCTTCAGTAAAGGTACCCAGGCAAAGCCAACTGACAAGACAATAATCAACCATGAGAAATGAAATCACAGATGCAATTAGCTACACAAATATCTGGTCACTGGGGAGCAGGGTAGGGCTGGTGATGCTGCCAGGGGTTTGTATGTGAGAGTCCAGGTATTGGGCATCCAAGCACTGGGGGAAAAAAAATGACTTTGGATGGCTTCCTAATCCTAGCCTGGCCACTAACAGGTTATTCACGCTACCTCCTTGACTATAATAGGAACAATAACACCCAGCTCTTCTATAGAATAGTGATTGAAAGACCAAAGTGAGCTGATATACCAAAACACTTGGAAGCTTTTAAAGTGCATCCATTTCATTATCTTGACATACTAGGGGAGCATTTTGGTAGACTTATTTTTTTGGATTCAGATGTCTCTTGTCCACCTTACAGTCTCATATCTGAGACTATAATCAGACAGCAATCACCGTGTTGCAAAATTTCTTCCAGCAACCCTAGGGTAAGTAAAGGACTGTGGAAAATGAAGGTCACACGTCAGGGTTACGTTCTATATTTATACACAGCAGTATTTGGTTGGGCGGTTTTCCTGATTACAGAAGGAAGAGAGGTAGCAAGAGAATACAGCCACAGCACAGTACTTACAACTGGAATCACTGAGAGATTTTCCTCCCCAGTCTCTACATTTCTTAACAGTTCTACCCCAAAGAGCCTCTTGGCTTCTTATTAGAAAACTCATCATGTTCTAAGCTAAAAAAGCCAGAGCCATCTGTGTTGCTCAAGTCAAGCAGTGTCAGTATTTCCATTATAGAGATTAGTCTGGACTTCAAGTGTTTATAACTTAGCTGTAAAAAGGATTCCTCTGAACTGAGTTCTGGCATATGAGGGAGGGTGTTGGCTCGAGAGTACTTTTGAAAGCCACTGCCTTCTGATGCTTTAAAATTCTTTGTGTGAGTGTGTGGGTGTGTGTGTGTGTGCACGATGTGTGCGTGTGTTTACAGTGTGAACACAAAAGTCAACACAAATCTGGTTAGAACGTGTCTAATTTGGCAAAGCTTTAATTCTTAAAGAGACTGATACGTTGCATTCTCCAAGTAGACTGAATGGCTTTCTCAGACGCCAAAGCACGCCTGCAGGGCATCTTCACTAGTACAGCTTCAGTAATGCTTTACCCAGGGCTTTTCTTTTAGAAAAAGCAGAGGAAAGTAACATGAGCAGAAGAACCATTCAAAAGGACTCTGTCAAAGTAGTTAAACTGAAAATCAGACAAATGACAAAAGGTTTCCAGTCCAGAAAGCAGGAAAAGGAAAAGATATTTCTTGTTTTTCAGGGATATTTTTTCCTTACATAAATTTTTACTGACATATAATTCAGATGCCTTACAATTAATCTATTTAAAGGATACAATTCAATGGTTCTTAGTATATTCACAAAGCTCTACATCTATTGCCACTACCTAATTCCAAAACTTTTTTATCACCCCCAGAAGGAACTCCATACCCCACAGAAGTCACGTTCTATTTCCTCTTCTTCAAGTCCCGGACACCACTGATCTACTTTCTGTCTCTATGGAATTGCTTGGGCAACATTGTTGCACTGCAAATCAATCAGAGCATGGCCAAGTGTGTCTCTTAGTCAAAAGTCATCTAGAATGCTTGGAACCTATAAAGGTACAATGTCAAGCAATGCCTCAAAGGTGTGAAACCACTTAAAGGATAGACAGTTAAAAGTGATGAGTGCTGGGGAGGAGTTTGGGATTAACAGATATACACTACTCTATATAAAATAGATTTTAAAAACTAGCACCTGCTGTATACAGCACAGGGAACTATATTCAATACCCTGTAATAACCTATAATGGAAAAGAATCTGAAAAAGAACAGATATGTGTGTATATATGCATATGTATGTATAACTGAGTCACTTTGCTGTACACCTGAAACATTATAAATCAATAATACTTCAAAAAAACTTAAATATATATATTTTAAAAACTGATGAGTAGCAAGAAAATAACCACCTCATGCTCTACTGAGCGTCTTGCCCACTTCTGTCTAGGATCTGGATAAGACAACATTTGTTAGTTTCCTCTGTCTCATTATTCTGCTAGATTTCTTCTCAACCTGCAAGGTCACTATCCTAAATGAACTGCAATTTCTAAGGGGATCTAGAACAAGAACACACTATCCACAAAGGGACTTTCCTAATATTCAGTACTGCTGCCTGCTGGGCATCACTCAGATGTGTCACTAACATTGCAAACTCAGCATCAGTCAAAACCCACCAGCCCTAGGCATAACTCTGCTACTCGGCAATACCTTCTTTCCAGTTTTGAAACTTCAGTGCTAACTTTGAATCATCTCTCTAGAGGCCAATCACTTGCCAGGCCCAGTATATTCCTCTGCAATTGTCTTTTTCTCCACCCTCACCACCTGCCCCCCACCCACCCACCATTACAGCCCCACTGTGGTCCCCTTCCTCTCCTGAACTCTTGAAACAACCCCCTAACTGGTGTTTCCTTCCTTCCTTCTTCCTGCTCCACCTCACCTCACCCATTATATTGCTGCCTGATTGGATTTCCTGCAAAACAGCTCCTACTGGTGTTTATAACCCTCCAGTATTTCCTATTGGTAACAGAACAAAATCAAACCCACAACCTGGTATTCAGGGCCTTCTATCATCTGACTCTTCCTTTTCAATCTGGCATGCTATGCTTCCCTCCCCAGTTCCCGGTGCTCCAGTGCATGGAACTATTTGGGGTTCCCTGTCCAGATCCCTCAATACTCTGCCTCTATACTGGCTATTCCTTCACGCTGGAATCCTCTACCTTCCTGTCATGACTGCATTGTCAAACTCTATGCCACCCTTCAATACCTCACCCAAACACCATCTCCTCCTGGAAGCCTTCCCTGACTCCCAGCCACTTGTCCTTCCACCAGTTGAACTGAATAATTTTATGTGATGTCAGAGAATAACTCGCTCTTCTCTGATATCACATAGCACCATTTTATTGGTAACTACTACTTTCTGTCTTGTGTTATAAATGTCTACATAGATCTTGTTTCCCCCACTGGACCATGTGCTCACTGAAGATGACATCTATGTTTGATGCTCCACTGTCTTCTCCATATTACCTACTACAATATCTAGTACATAATAGATATGCAGACATATTTACCAAGTGAATGAACAAATTTAAGATGGGTCCAGGCTAACGACACAGAAGCAGCCTGAATGCCCATCAACAGAGGAAAGGATAAAGAAGATGTGGCACATATATATGATGAAATATTACTCAGCCATAAAAAGGAATGAAGTTGTGCCATTTGCAGAGGCATGGACGGACCTAGAGGCTGTCATACAGAGTGAACTAAGTCAAAAAGAGAAAAACAAATATCACATATTAATGCATATGTATGGAATCTAGAAAAATGGTATAGATGAATCTATTTGCAAAGCAGAAATAGAGACACAGATGTACAGAACAAACAAATGGACACCAAGGGTGGGAGGGGGTGGTGGAAAGAATTGGAAGATTGGGATTGACATATACATACTACCTTGTATAAAATGGATTAACTAATGAAAATAGACTATATAGCACAGGAATCTCTATTCAGTGCTCCCTGATGACAAAGAGGGGATATATGTAAAGCAATTAAACCCCACTAAAAATGGTAAAAAAAAAAAAAAAAAAAAAAA
>NW_011481374.1:8407-12437 GCF_000754665.1 Bison bison bison | reverse complement strand
CCAAAAAAAAGGAAAAAAAAAAAAAAAAAAAGAAAGAAAGAAAGGAAAAGATGGGCACAGGCTAACTTGGATTTGAATCCCAAAGCATACTGACACTGAGATAGTGGATGTGGCATGGGCCATGTCCATAGGACCTGTGATACTCTCCCAAGGATGCTTCCCATTGGTCTATCTAAAGCCTCGCGGAATGAGACCACAATTGGGGCTTCACTACCAATGCTTATTCAAGTTTGTTAAATCTATCCTCTTCTCCCTAGAATTCCAATCTCCCTTGGGTTCAAAAATGCCCATGGCTCTGGGCTCACTTCCTTCTTCTCAATGAGTAGAGCTGCAAGATTTTGCTTGCTGGGCCATTCCACACAAAAGAAATAACAAAAATATAGCATCACAATATGGGTTTCTCTCTGAGAAGAACAATATTACTTTATGTTGCCTACAGTAGTCTAAGCACACTGGCAAGCATTTGGACATGATGTTGAGTAGAAATGATGATAAAATTAACATGTAATTCATATTTTAGCAAGGAAATTTTAACTCAGAAATGCACTTTTTGATAAGGGGAAGTGGTCTGTAGCTTGATGAAAGAGGGTATATCCTAAGACAACTCCATTTCGAATAGCTCTAGAGAGAGAGATTTAAAGAATGCATGGATATGTGTATACCTGTAGCTGATTTACATTGTAAAGCAATTATACTCTAACAGTTTTTTTAATTTTAAAAGATACACACTTACAGATAGATTAGACATAGATATAAATATAGATAAATAGACAGAAAGGATTATAAACAAGGACTTCTGGACAGCACAGGCAATTCTACTCAACACTTTGTCTTAAGCCATATGGGAAGAAAATCCAAAAAAGAATAGATGCATATATATGTACAAGTGAATCAAGTTGCTGTACACCTCAAACACCGCATTGTAAATCAACTATTCTCCAATAAAGAACACACGTACCTGGAGTTTCAACTGTGTCCTGCTTTTTGGTTGTTCCCTTTGTGTTAATTTCACAACTTACGTGATAGAAAGTGAAAAGCAAATGATGTTTTTGATGAAGGTGAATGGGAAGCTCAATTTTTATCTGAAATGAAAGCAAAATTATATAGAGCATTTTGTTTTCTTCGTCAAGTGGGACTGTCAGACCTTTAGCTTTGTTTCATCATACTTTTCCAATGACATAATTTTCTAAATCACAGGTCAAGTGGTCAAATAATAGATATCATTTAAATATATTCCAAATGCCTTTCTGGTCAGTTTCAGTTTGACAACAATATTCTCTTGGGTTGTGAGGGCTGATTTATTACTCTTCCTGGAGAGTTGTGGATTCTCCTGGATTCAACTTTGCAGAAACATTTTCTGAAACACTGGATCAAAACCACATCCTTAAAGCCCAGAGATACTATGTAATTCAATCTGAGTCAGTGAATCCAATCCATCTACAATGTGCACTGAATTTGAAAACCTGCCTTTTTTTTTTTTTTTTCAAAATCATTGCCCTCCTCTGCGTGGAAAAAAAAAATAAGCCTTTATGAATAAATGAGCAAAAAGTCACTGAGGTATTATGGAATCCACAAATTACAGTTGTATAAATTTCTTTAGAGGAAAAACACAGCTTTACTCTTGAATAAATGAAAAGTATCATGACACATGCATTTCATGCTAAAAATTAATACTTTAATACAAGCACCTCAAGTAATTTGCCAATCAGAACCCAAGTGAATGTTTTTAATGTCTCCTGGGAAGGATGTGGGCGACAGATCACAGATTTAATTGATTTAACGCACATGCGTGGACCTGCCCAGGAACCCATGTAAGCCTACACGCTCACACTCACTTTCCTGGTTAATACATAGCAAATGTTTCAAAAGTCCGTTTCTGGCTTCCTAACATGGATTACTTACTACATGAACAAGCTTTCTCTCTAGTGACTGGCACTGGTTATAGAGAGGAATACATTAAACAGCTTGGTGATGGGACATCTGGCCTAATTATCATTCACACAAGACACGGCTTTGGTGTGATAACTAATTTCTGTTGTAGGTATATTTCACCACAGAATATGCCTATTCACAGCATCTAGACCATCTGGGTATCGAATGCTCTGCTGCACATAAATATGGACACACTCCCTCCCTGGGTGGCAAAAACACATTCCCTGCAAAGGTTGGGGCACTGGACTGAGCAAGTCCCGGGCTGGGGTTTCAGGCCTCCATACTACAGCAGCTGGGCCTGGGGAACTGGGGACAGCAGGGTGGGGGGATGGTTTCTGACCAAGCCAGGGATGGACACGTGGAGCCTGAGAAGCAGAAACAGCAGACCTTCTGGCCTGGGATGCACACCCAGGTTCCATGGAGACACACGGTTATCAAAGGCAGCCTGCGGATTTGGATAAGCTGTCTATGCACAGACTAGAGGAGGTTTTAACAGAGACACTCAGAGAGACACTGAGAAGGACACAGACACGCAGAGACAGAGAAGTGGGAAGAAAGACAGCCAGGGACAGAATCGGGCAACCTGACTGAGGACAGGTGCTCAGAGGCCGGGAGATGGCCTCTGTCTATATTGCACTGAGGCATTTGGTGCAGCCGATGGGATTCTGGGGGCCCAGCCACACTGCTGTGTCTCTCAGAGCATTTCACTTACAGACAGGCTGCACCCTCCCATGCAGAACCACAGGAGGTAAGAGCTAGGAGGGCCTTCAGAAAACCCCTTCCAAATGTCTTATTTTAAACTCTGGAAATTGGAGACTCAGGGAGGGGAAGTGACCTGCTCAAGGTCATGGAGCCAGCTGATGTCCAAGTGTGGGCTAGAAGTCCTGTTCCAGTCTGGCGTTTGTTTCCTATGTTATCCCATGTCAGAGCCCCTTCTATCTGTGGGCCCAGGCTCCACTGTCACCAAAGGGCACCAAGCAGGCAGTGGCCCTTCATTCTGATGTGACATTTTCTATTTTCATGTGACTAACCACTCAGGGATTGAAGGTGCAGATGCAAGACTGGAAATGATTCAAACAGAAAAGAAACAACCACCACAGCATTTTCTCAATGAGAAAATAAGGTATTTTACCTCATCATAGAACTCTGGATTTTGGTTGTGATGTGAGACCACAGCATAAGCATTTGTGGTAAAGACAGACCCTGCAGGTTTTCCATAGATACACTGCAAAAGAAGGAAACAGAGTCACCACTCTCCAAGCTGCTCTTTAAACAGAATGCTAGAGGACCACATACAGTTACAGGCATCTGTGAGCACCGGGTCATGGCCAAGCCCACCCAGCTCTCACCATGAGCCTGTAAATTCCAAATCATTTCCAGTCACTCCAGACACCCCCAGACATCGCCTAACTTGGCTCCATGGATGCTGCTGAATTTCCTGCCACCAAAGAAATATAATTTCAACCTAGCTGACAGGAAGTGGCTGAACACTTCTAATCATTTGGAAGGGAAACACTCTCCAGCCAGGCCTGGCAAGCTTACTTCTCTCATGCTGTTTGCACTTCTTAATATGAGAAGCTCCTCCTTGGTCGGTCAGCAACATGTGCTGAATGCTCATTGTGCGTGGGCCAGGTAAGGAGTTTTAACAGAACCAACAGCAGATCCGTTCCTAGCCTCAAGGAATTAGAAAATGAATGGCCATTAGGCCAGACAGGCTTACTGTTTTCTCACTTTACGAGCTATACTTTCAGAGTCACCAGCTTGCTGCTACACCAATAAAATGAATGGAAGGCTTTCTAGGGTTCAGTGGAAAGATCTGATTTCATTTCTAGTGTGAGTTTTTCACTTCCATAGGCTTAATACGTTCAAGGATGAATATGGAGTCGATGAGCCAGGCTCCTAATGGCCTCACCCGGGTACTTCAGAGCCAGCCTCCAGGCCAGCTAAGAAATGAAACTGACACTCGCCTGCTCTCCTGAAATATGGTTATGAAGGCAATTTGCAGGAACTGCAGAGAGGTAACCTAAGAATCTTTGAGAATACAAAAGGATAGTGCACGGAGATGAAAAAAAACTATTCTCAGCTCCACTGAAGAAGA
>NW_011481374.1:5149-6039 GCF_000754665.1 Bison bison bison | reverse complement strand
TCAGAATTAGAATGCCTTAGTTACAGACGTTCATGGATGTCTCTTGCCAAACTGTACTCCTACTCGAGATGGGTGATGGTGCCTGGCCAAAACTAAGCCGGCATTAGACAGTTACAGTTTATTTTTTGCAAATTTGATAGATGAACAAAAACATAACAATGCTGAAATATTTACATTTGTGTTAGTGGCATAATTACTGAGACTGGATGTTTTCCAATTATTTACCAGTCATTTTATTTCCTGCAAATTGTTTTTTCTCTCTTCTGTCCATTTTTCTCCTGGGATCATAGATTCTTGTCTTTAGACAAGAAAAGAAATTCTCCTTTTGGATCCCTTCACTGATGAAATTCAGCCAAGGCAAAAGGAGCAGAAACTGACTGGAACACACTCACATCATATATTATACATGAAACAGCATCTGATAAAAATCAACTTAATTTACTTCCTAATCTCTAACCATTCACCATGTGTCCTGGGTTGAATAGTGTCCCACCAAAATTCATGTCCACTGGAAACTCAGAATGTGACCTTATTTGGAAATAGGGCCTTAGCAGATGTCATTAGTTAAGATGAGATCATAATAGATTAAAGTGAAGTCGCTCAGTCGTGTCCGACTGTTTGCGACCCCATGGACTGTAGCCTACCAGGCTCCTCCGTCCATGGGATTTTCCAGGCAAGAGTACTGGAGTGGGGTGCCATTTCCCTCTCCAGGAGATCTTCCCGACCCAGGGAGTGAACCCAGGTCTCCTGCATTGCAGGCAGACGCTCTACCGTCTGAGCCACCAGGGAAGTCCATATAATAGATTAAGGTGGGCCTTAAATCCAGTGACTGGTGCTCTTAGTAGAAGACCATACGAGGACAGAGACAGAGACCAGAATGATGCGTCTAT
>NW_011481374.1:4648-5049 GCF_000754665.1 Bison bison bison | reverse complement strand
TGCTTTCAATCCCTTCTGTAATATAGACAACACTTCAAAAAATATCTTATGCATAAACTCGTGTCTACACTTCTTTAGGAAAAAATAATCCATTGAACTCTTAGATGTTTTAACATGCCAATTGCCACTCTCCTACTTACAATCCTTTCGTGACTTCTCATTGTACTTGGGATGAAATTCAGTTTTTTAAGGAGTTACCGTGGTTTTTACAATGCTCTTCATGATGTGATTCTTCCTACTTCTCCCACTTCATTTCCTATCTCCTGTGTTCACATCACACACTAGACTAGAGTCTCATTGGTTCCTTTTGCGTCCATACAAACCAAGCTAGCTGCACCTCAAGATCTTTACATGTGACACCCTCAGAGTAGAATGTACAGTCCCAAGCATTTCATGCTGGC
>NW_011481374.1:4068-4416 GCF_000754665.1 Bison bison bison | reverse complement strand
ACAGCAGCCCTAGGAAACAAATACTCCATGTAAATCTCAAGAAAAATGTTAGGAAGATAAAACACCTGGTAGTTGAGTGCTCTCAAAGCAGGGGGCCCGGGTTCGATCACTAGTCAGGGAACTAGATCCCACATGCCACAACTAAGAGGTCATGTGCTGCAATAAGACCTGGCACACCGAAATAAATAAACATTAACAAAATAAAAACCCTGAGATTCAAATGTAGCCTTTTAGGTTTATTTGCAATATTTAAGTTCTTACTTGAAAAATCCACAGGAACACATTCTACTGTGATGTTTAGCTGCCCAGGAATAATCTGCAATTTGGTCTTCTCTGGCCTAGATGTAA
>NW_011481374.1:0-229 GCF_000754665.1 Bison bison bison | reverse complement strand
AGGAGATAACCTGCCTATAGAGTCTAAACAGGCTGTGAAATGCTGCCTCTATGCTATCCCTAGGGATACAGAATGATGAAGGCTTTTATCTATATTGTTGAGACTTTCCCCCCACAAATTAGTCATTCGTGTCCTCAGCATCTCCCACTTAGTAACACTATTTTCATCCACAACTAAAGCCTACATACAACAGACTGACTCATAAGTACTCAGAAGCTGGATTGCCACT
>NW_011481373.1:3701-3906 GCF_000754665.1 Bison bison bison | reverse complement strand
AAGGCAATGGCACCCCACTCCAGTACTCTTGCCTGGAAAATCCCATGGACAGAGGAGCCTGGTAGGCTGCAGTCCATGGGGTCGCTAGGAGTCGGACTCGACTGAGGGACTTCACTTTTCACTTTCATGAATTGGAGAAGGAAATGGCAACCCACTCCAGTGTTCTTGCCTGGAGAATCCCAGGGACAGGGGAGCCTGGTGGGCT
>NW_011481373.1:0-352 GCF_000754665.1 Bison bison bison | reverse complement strand
TGAGCGACTGAACTGAACTGACCGTCTTGCTGGGGCTTCTCCTTTGCCCTTGGACGTGGGGTATCTCCTCACAGTCACTGCAGTGCATGCAGCTGCCTCTCCAGCACCAGGACCGTGTAGCCGCCAGAAAACCATAGGCTTCTACATTTCCATGGATCAGGAACATTCCTGCTAAACATTCCATGAAGGCCCTGATGTGTTTGTTGCTTGTCTAGTCTAAGCATATTCGCATGCAGCTGAAGGGTGGCATTGTATGTTGGAGATCAGGGTGGGATAGATGGAGGGCATGTCTAGAAGGATGTTTCTCTTAATTGTGAGAATCATCTCACTACTGCTCAGGGTCTGCTGGTAC
>NW_011481372.1:8765-9501 GCF_000754665.1 Bison bison bison | reverse complement strand
CAAAAGTAGGAAGTCAAGAAACACTTGGAGTAACAGGCAAATTTGGCCTTGGAGTACAAATGAAGCAGGGCAAAGGCTAATAGAGTTTTGCCAAGAGAATGCGCTGGTCATAGCAAACACCCTGTTCCAAAAACATAAGAGAAGACTCTATACAAGGACATCACCAGATGGTCAATACCAAAATCAGATTGATTGCATTCTTTGCAGCTAAAGATGGAGAAGCTCTATACAGTCATCAAAAAGAAGACCGGGAGCTGACTGTGGCTCAGATCATGAACTCCTTATTGCAAAATTCAGACTTAAATTGAAGAAAGTAGGGAAAACCACCAGACCATTAACGTGTAACCTAAATCAAATCCCTTATGATTATACAGTGGAAGTGACAAATAGATTCAAGGGATTAGATCCGATAGAATGCCTGAAGAACTATGGACAGAGGTTCATGACATTGTACAGGAGACAGTGATCAAGACCACCCCCCAAGAAAAAGAAATGCAGAAAGGCAAAATGGTTATCTGAGGTGGCCTTACAAATAGCTGAGAAAAGAAGAGAAGCTAAAGGCAAAGGGGAAAAGGAAAGATATACCCATTTGAGTGCAGAGTTTCGAAGAATAGCAGGGAGAGATAAGAAAGCCTTTCTCAGTGATCAGTGCAAAGAAATAGAGGACAACCATAGAATGGGAAAGACTAGAGATCTCTTCAAGAAAATTAGAGATACCAAGGGAACATTTCATGCA
>NW_011481372.1:4031-5283 GCF_000754665.1 Bison bison bison | reverse complement strand
TGGGATATATGAGGAATTAGTTAACTGCTACAATCTCTTCCTTGTAAGGGGCAGCACCATGATTTGATTTAAAAAAATTTATCCACTTCATATCAAAGAGCTTAGCCTGTTCATTAAATTTTTTATAATATTTTGCAAAAAGATTGATTTTATATATGGTTTCTGCCTTAAGCTTGTTATCATTGAGGAACTTGCCTTGGAACTGCCCTTACACCATCAGACATATTTCTAAATCCCAAATCATAGCAGAAAACACGATAATAACCAGTGAAATTTATGTCAAGTGAAATTAACATCTTTATTCTGGCCTCATTATTTATAAAGTATCATTTCTCACAATGTAGAGGACAAGGGGGTAGAAATAGAATATTTTGTGTTAATAAAGTTACTATGTGGGGTCCTTTATGAAATCTATTGTACTTTTTCTAGCAGTAGGGAAAAAAGAAGTCAGTTTGGTCAGATCAGAAGCAAAGCACAGGATCAGCAGGTGACAATTAAGGAAGCAGAGTTAAATGTCACTGAGCCAAAATAGTTCCTTCTCAAATGGAAACTCCAATAGTTCTTCCTACAATAGGCATGTAGAGAGAATTGTTAAAAAGTACAAATGTTTTCGATCAATAGTCTCTTACACTGATTAACTTCCATTTGTTAGGTCAGGCTATTTTCTAGTCTCCTGGTTTTAGTGGACATGTCCTGAAAACTTGTTCTAAGGTTTTTAATGCTCAGGGTTATTTTTTAAAATGTGTGTGTGCTATGTATGTATGTTTGTATGTGTGTGTGTGTATTTGAATGGGGATACAAACTCAATGAGTAAATGGAAGAGGGAATTTTGGAAATATGTTGCATTATGAAATTGAAAATTTAAAAGATAATTCTCACTTTGATTAGCTGCACATAGAAAACATTTGATATTTGGTTAAAAAAACATTCAATATAAAAATGGTTTGTTTGAAACTTATTACATCAGGGTTGATTGAGAATTTCCATTTAATTGTCCTTTACCCACCAGCTTCTGTATATTTGGTTTTAGGCACTATCAGAATTTTTGGTCTTAACACTATAGAGTCACTCTTAGTTCAGTTCAGTCCCTCAGTCGTGTCCGACTCTTTGTGACCCCATAAACTGCAGCACGCCAGGCCTCCCTGTCCATCACCAAATCCTGGAGTTCACTCAAACTCACATCCATTGAGTCAGTGATGCCATCCAGCCATCTCATCCTCTGTCGTCCCCTTCTCCTCCTGCCCCCAATCCC
>NW_011481372.1:0-353 GCF_000754665.1 Bison bison bison | reverse complement strand
GAGTTTTAATTTGGACTTGATCTAGCTTTTGAACTTGCTATCAAACCCCTGTGGGCTTCAATTTCTTTGAAAAATAGAGAATTTCATTAAGTAATTTTTTTTCCATTATAGTCCTCAGTATCAAAATTCTGATGACTGTAGAAATACTCATCAGAATCAAAGTTACAGTTCATAAATAATTTTCTGGCAATATTAAAAGCTCAACATTTCCATTCTGAAATGGCTTCAAAGATTGGATTTAAATGATTAATTTAAGCATTTATGGCAATGAATCCATTATATAGTAGAGTTTTAGATAGCTTTCATATAATTTTTAGGACTTCCCTGGTGGCTCAGATGGTAAAGTGTCTGTC
>NW_011481371.1:4385-5497 GCF_000754665.1 Bison bison bison | reverse complement strand
ATTCAGTCAAACAATTGGACTCTTAGGCATTTTCACCAGAAGTAAAAAATTTTGTACACACAGAAGCCTGTCCAGAAGTGTTCATAGAAGTTTTGTTCATAAGAACAAATAACTGGACACAACCAAAATGTCCCCCAATAAGCTTGCAATTAAACAAACTGTGGCATATGCATACCATGGAACACTACACAGCAATAAAATATGATCAACCTATTGATACACACAAAAACTTAGGATGAAGTTCCAGAGAACTATGCTGAGTGCTAAAAAGCCAATCCTATAAAAGGGTGACATGAATCTTTGTTGTGATGGAAATGTTCTGTATTTGATTATATCAGTGTCAGCCTCCTGATTGTGATATTGTGCTATAGATTTTTTTTAAGAAGCTACCATTGGGGGAAATGGGTCAAAAAGTGCACAACATCTCTCTGTTATTTCTTAGAACTGCATGTGAATATCCAGTTATCATAGCATAATATTTTAATTTAAAAAATTTAGCACCAGGTTCCCCACCAACTTGTGTTGCATGACTGGCAAGTGAATAGGCTTTCTTTCCAGGACATCACCATCTGTGACAGGTCTGGGTGCCAGACCCTGTCTTGATACACAGTGGGAACATGTTGAGTGACATAAGGGGTAAGAGGATAGGCTATCTGATGCCAATCTAAGCTCTGTAGCACTGACACGTCATTCCTCCTGAGTAGGATTCTGACTCAGAAGCATTTAACTATAATTCCACAAATAGTAGCTTTACCCCCATTGGCTCCTCAGCCAATTACATGCACCGTTTTTTAAGTTAGTTTTTTTTTTTTTAATTTCTTTTATGAGTGTGTGTTTCTACCTCATCTTTTTTTACAAACCCTGTGTTGAGGGCTGACTTTGTTTAAATAACAACAAAGAAACTGCTTTGTAAATGATCTATAAGCAGATTGCCTGTGAAGAGAGAGAATATGTTTAATATTATAGAAATAAATTCATAATATAATGCTAAGTAAAAATCACAAGTTGATAAGCAATATGTATAGTGTAAGGCTGCACTCGCCCTCTGTGATGGCCCATACTCTGTCTGTGGAGTGTGCTTCTCTCTGAATCTGAATAAATCCATTTCTTAC
>NW_011481371.1:0-355 GCF_000754665.1 Bison bison bison | reverse complement strand
CATGAAAGTGAAAAGTGAAAGTGAAGTCGCTCAGTCGCGTCCAACTCTTAGCGACCCCATGGACTGCAGGCTACCAGACTCCTCCATCCATGTGATTTTCCAGGCAAGAGTACTGGAGTGGGGTGCCATTGCCTTCTCCTTGTGGACTTCTTAGACACTCCTAAAATAATTCTTAGTACACTAGTCTCTACACTGAAGCTGAAGTTGAAACTCAGGTATTTTGGTCATCTGATGTGAACAGCTGACTCATTAGAAAAGTCCCTGATGCTGGGAAAGATTGAGGGCAGAAGGAGAAGAGGGCATCAGAGAATGAGATGGTTGGATGGCATCACCAAAGCAATGGACATGAACTCGG
>NW_011481370.1:15236-17437 GCF_000754665.1 Bison bison bison | reverse complement strand
TACATAGAACCTGGGATACACACACACACTGGGACATAGCACCACTGGGACACAAGGAAACTGAGGCATAGAGACTTAAATATGAAAAAAATGAAACTCAGGATCATACAGAGACTAGAATACACAAAAATAGAATACAGATATTGAAGCACAGAAACATAAGGACATTTAAAAACACTAAGACATACAGACACCTTACCTCACAAACAGTGGAACAAGCAAACACTGGAATATACACACACTGAGGTACACTGACATCAGAACACACAGAAATTGGGACACATCCTGGGACATGCAGTTATTGAGGCACATACAGACATGGAACCGTCATAGAACCACCACAAAACTGGATCAAACAGATGTTGTGACACACAGACACTGGGCTACAGGTACTGAAGTATACAAGCACTGAAATTAAGAGACATACACAACATGCAAACAGTCACTGGGGTTCACAGGCCATGGGACATATAAAAAATCTGTGCATCTCTGTGTCAGGGCATTTGTGAGCCTCTGTGTGTTCCAGTATCTGTGTTTTCCTATCTGTGTGCACAGATATTGGAACATACACAAACATAAAGACACACAGATACTAGAACATACAGTCATTAGGGCATAAACAAATATTGGGACACCCAGGCATTAGAGTACAGAGAGGCTGTGATCTATAGGTACTGGGAACTATATATACACTGTGACACACAGTCATTTTTTTAATATAAATTTATTTATTTTAATCAGAGGTTAATTACTTTATAATATTGTATTGGTTTTGCCATACATCAGCGTGTATATATACACTGTGACACACAGTCATTTTGACACACAAACTGTTGCACAGTCAGAAGTAGACAGAAATAAGGACTTGTAGATTAAAATACATGGACACTGGGATACATAAACATTTAGACACAGCTACTTGGGCGTATAGACAATGGGACACAGCCCCTGACACACATAGACACTTGGATATACAGAAACACTGGGAGATACAGTCACTAGGGACACTAGTGAAATGTGAAGGACCTAGACACTGGGAAACAAGGTACATAAACACTGAGAAAAAAAATCACTGGGACATACAGACACTGAGACACACAAACACTGATACATAGATACATAGAGATGTGTGGTACACAATGGAATACATAAACATCAGGGTCCTCCCAAACTAGGACATACAGACAGCAGAAAACATACAGACACTGGCATACACAGTAGCAAACACTTAAGCCTACAGATACTGGAACACACAAACACTAGGACATACAGTGTGATATAGTCATGAGGCACACAAACACTGAGACTCAGACAGACTACAACATGCTAACGAAGGGACACAGTCATTGAAATATGTAAACACTGGGATACACAGACTCAAACACACAGAAACTGGGATACAGTCACTAAGCACACAAAACACTGAAATACATAGACACACTGAAACATGCTTACTCTGGAACACACAATCACTTTGGAACAAAGTGGGACAAATACTGGGACAAACAAACACTGACACAGATAATAGAACATACAGTAAATTGGCACTTGCACAGACACTAGGATACATACACACTGGAACTTACAGACATGGGGATATACTGACACTGGGACAAACAGACACTCTTTTCACAGATACTGAGATACACAGACACTAGTACAAAAACACTAGGGCACATAGAGTGGGATAGACACTGTGATTGAGGCACACAGAAACACTGAAACTGAGCTATACAACAAACATGCTGGCACACAGACACTGGGGCACATGGACACTAATGCACTAATTTACAGAGATAAAGAGAAACTGGTATACATAGACATCATGGTACACAGATACAGACAGAACTTAAGATACATAGAAACTTTGATATATAGTGAATTGGGGATATATAGTCATTGCTACAGACACTGGGAACATAGATAATGGTGCATAGTCACTAAGAGACAGACACTGGGATATACAGGCGCTGGAACACATGGATATCAGTGCCTACACATGAGGTACACATACATTGGGACACACTAACACCAGCACCTTTTCCAGTCCTGTGGCCACTGCTGAGTTTTCCAAATTTGATGGCATATTGAGTGCAGCACTTTCACAGCATCATCTTTCAGGATTTGAAATAGCTCAGCTGGAATTCCATCACCTCTGCTAGCTTTGTTCGTAGTGATGCTTTCTAAGGCCCACTTGACTT
>NW_011481370.1:12955-13930 GCF_000754665.1 Bison bison bison | reverse complement strand
CATGGCCTCTGGTCCCATCACTTCATGGGAAATAGATGGGGAAACAGTGGAAACAGTATCAGACTTTATTTTTGGGGGCTCCAAAATCACTGCAGATGGTGATTGCAGCCATGAAATTAAAGACGTTTGCTTCTTAGAAGGAAAGTTATGACCAACCTAGATAGTATATTCAAAAGCAGAGACATTACTTTGCCAACAAAGGTTCGTCTAGTCAAGGCTATGGTTTTTCCAGTAGTCATGTATGGATGTGAGAGTTGGACTGTGAAGAAAGCTGAGCGCTGAAGAATTGATGCTTTTGAACTGTGGTGTTGGAGAAGACTCTTGAGAGTCCCTTGGACTACAAGGAGATCCAGCCAGTCCATCCTAAAGGAGATCAGTCCTGCGTGTTCTTTGGAAGGAATGATGCTAAAGCTGAAACTCCAATACTTTGGCCACCTCAGGCAAAGAGTTGACTCATTGGTAAAGACTCTGATGCTGGGAGGGATCGGGGGCAGGAGGAGAAGGGGACGACAGAGGATGAGATGGCTGGATGGCATCACCGACTCGATGGGTGTGAGTTTGAGTGAACTCCGGGAGTTGGTGATGGACAGGGAGGCGTGGTGTGCTGTGGTTCATGGGGTCACAAAGAGTCGGACACGACTGTGCAACTGAACTGAACTGAACTGAACACTAGGACATTCACAGATTCTACAACACACAGACACCAGGAATCACAAGCATTGGGATATACAAACACTTGGGCCTACAGCTATGAGAACCATGGAAAGTAATGCTCTTAAACACTGAAATACATTGTCACTAGGAAATATACAACATTGGAACATATAGTAAATTGGATACATAGACACCAGGAAACAGGAATTAGTATATACTGACAATAAGAGAGCATATTAAAAAGCAGAGACATTACTTTGCCAACAAAAGTCCATCTAGTCAAGGCTATGGTTTTTCCAGTAGTCATGTATGGATGCTGTC
>NW_011481370.1:11654-12704 GCF_000754665.1 Bison bison bison | reverse complement strand
CTTTGGCTACCTGATGCAAAGAACTGACTCATTTGAAAAGACTCTGATGCTGGGAAAGACTGAAGGTGGGAGGAGAAGGGGACAACAGAGGATGAGATAGTTGGATGGCATCACTGGCTCAATGGACATGAGTTTGAGTAAATTTCAAGATTTGGTGATGGACATGGAGGCCTGACATGCTGCAATTCGTGGGGTTGCAAAGAGTTGGACACGACTGAGTGACTGAACTGAACTGACAATAAGAGGGACAATAAGATCAATTAACTGGGACACAAACACAGGCACACTTGGCCCATGGGACACACAGAGACCCTGGGATACACACACTGGGACACACAGAGTAGGACAAACAGTCATTGGAACATACCCAGACCTTGCAATTCACAGACCTAGGAAACACAGACATTGAGGTATACAGCCACTAGGAAATACTGAAACTGTAAAAGCAAAGATTCTGAGGTATACACAGATGCTAAGACAAAAACACTTTTTAATATAGTCATTGTGACATGTACAGAGACTGGGGCACAGAGACACTGGCATTTACACATAAGGGTAAATACCAACAGCAGGAAACACAGATGCTGAGATATCCAAACACTAACCCCAAGACACATAGATACTTGAGCATACAGAAAAGCTAGGACATACAAACACTAGGATATACTAACACTGAAACAGAAAGACACTAAGGCATAAAGACATTAGGACACACAGAAGCTAAAACATATTGACACTTGGGCACATTGTCACTGGGATATACACAAACATTCTGATGCTCAAACACTGAGACACAAAGACACTGGGATATACAAACAATGGGAGGCATAGACAGAAATGGGACACAAAGAATCTGAGAAACAAACAAAAAAAAAAGAAACTGAAAAACACAAAGAATCTGAGGTGTTTTTGATGTCAGGCCTTGTAGGAATTTTACCATTGCTTTACCATTAACAAAGAGGAGGAAAGGAAAGACGAGGAGAGGGTATGGTCTGATCCTGAGTCTTGGGACAGGGCTAAGCATGAGAGTGCTCTTATGAAGAGGGGGAT
>NW_011481370.1:9270-11554 GCF_000754665.1 Bison bison bison | reverse complement strand
AGGGTAGAACAAGAGAAGTGAAAAGAGGGAGTGTGGATGAGAAATGTGAGTTTTCTTCCAGGCCAGTGGAACCAGTGCAGCTTGGGGCAAGGGATGAGGTATTTGAAGCCCCACTAAGGAGCTTGGTCTGATAGGATGGGAGGAGAAGAGTAGGGAGAAGAATGCCTTTCTGAGTGTTAGTGGGTGAGAATGAACAAACACAAAGCTTCTATCCTTGACACATATTCACACTCCTTTTCTTAAAGCTGATGTATAGTTCATTTACAATATTATATTAGTTTCAGATGTACAACATAGTGATTCAATATTTTTATAGATTATACTCCATTAAAAGTTATTATAAAAATGGCTCTAATTCCCTGTTCTGTACATTATACCTTGTTGCTCATCTATTTTATACATACTAATTAGTATCTCTTAATCCTATACCCCTAACTTGCCCTTTCCCTCTTCCCTCTCCCTGCTGGTAACCACTAGTTTCTTCCCTATGTCTGTGAGTCTGTTTCTGTTTTGTAATGAGTTCATTTGAATATTGTAGATTCCACATATGAGTGACATCATATAGTATTTGTCTTTCTCTGTCAGTTATTTCACTTAGCTTAGTATTCTGTAGGCTCATCCATCCACAATATTGCAAGTGACAGAATTACATTCCTTTTTATGGTTATGTATATAAATATATATATGTGCGTGTACTTATACATATATAAATTATAACTTCTTTAGCCATTCATCTGTTGATGGATACAGACTGCTTCCATATTTTGACTATTGTAAATAGTGCTGCGATGAACATAAGGTGTGTGTATCTTTTGAATCAGTATTTTTGGTTTTTCCAGATATATACCCAGGAATGGAATTGATGGATCATATGGTAGCTCTATTTTTAGTTTTTTGAGGGACCTCCATACTGTCTTCCATAGTGGCTGCACCAATTTATATTCCCACCAACAGTGTACAATGGTTCTCTTTTCTCTATATCCTCTCTAGCATTAATTATTTGACTTTTTAAAATAGTCATGCTGACAGATGTGGTTTGATATCTTGCTGCTGTTTTGATTTGCATTGCTTTTTTACTTAGTGATGTTGAGCATCTTTTTATATGTTTTCTTTGGAAGAAATGTCTATTCAGATCTTCTGGCTCATTTTTTAATTGGGTTTTTTGATTTTTTGGTGTTGAGCTGTATGAACTGTTTATATGTTTTGGATATTAACTGCTTATCAGTCATATCATTTGCAAATATTTTCTCTTATTCAGTAGGTTGTCTTTCATTTTGTCAATGGCTTCCTTTGTTGTGCAAAAAAAATTAAGGCTAATTAGGTCTTATTCTTTATTTTTGCTTTTATTTTCTTTGCTGTAGAAAGACCAAAAAAAAATTGCTACAATTTATGTCAAGGAGTGTTCTGCCTGTGTTTTCTTCTAAGTGTTTTTTTGGTTTTACATCTTACGTTTGGGTATTTAATCCATGTTGAGTTTATTTTTTGTGTATGGTGTGAGAGAATGTTCTAATTTCATTCTTCTATATGTAGCTATCCAGTTTCCCAAGCACTACTTACTGAAGAGACTCTCTTTTCTCCATTAAATATCTTTTCTCTTCCCTTGTTGTAAATGAGACCATAAGTGTGTGAGTTTATTCCTGGGCTTTCTATTCTGTTCCACTGACCTATGTGCCTGTTTTTGTGCCAGTATCATGTTATTTTGGTTATTGTAGCTTTGTAGTATAATTTTAAGTCAAGGAGTGTAAATACTTCTAGCTTTGTTCTTTTTCTTCAGTATTGCTTTGGCAATTCTGGGTCTTTAATGGTTCCATATAAATTTTAGGATTATTTGCTCTAGTAATTTTCTCTGAGTAATTTGATAGGAATCACATTAAACTTGTAGATTGCTCTGGGTATATGGCCATTTTAACAATATTAATTCTTCCAATCCAAGAAATAGTATGTCTCTCCATCTATTTCTGTTATTTTTTATATCTTTCATTATCATCTTATATTTTTCAGAGTAAAGATGTTTTACATCCTTGGTTAACCTACCAGATAAAAAGAATGCTAACTGAATTAGGGGAAAGAATAGATGAAATCAGTGAGAATTTTAACAAGGAACTCAAAAATATAGAAAGGAACCAGTCAGAACTGAAGACTACAATAATTGAAATGAAAAACACACTATAAGAAATACCAGCAGACTAAGTGATATAGCAAAATGTATAAGTGATCTGAAAGCATAATGGAAATCAACAACACAGAACAGCAAAAAGAAAAAATTGATCAGCAACTATATGCC
>NW_011481370.1:8673-8935 GCF_000754665.1 Bison bison bison | reverse complement strand
AGGACTAGAAGGAACATGCCTCAACATAATAAAAGCCATATATGATAAACCCACAGCAAGCATTATCCTCAATGGTGAAAAATTGAAAGCCTTTCCCCTAAAGTCAGGAACAAGACAAGGATGCCCACTCTCACCACTACTATTCAACATAGCTTTGGAAGTTTTGGCCACAGCAATCAGAGCACAAAAAGTAATAAAAGGAATCCAGATTGGAAAAGAAGAAGTAAAACTCTCACTGTTTGCAAATGACATGATCCTCTAC
>NW_011481370.1:7076-8048 GCF_000754665.1 Bison bison bison | reverse complement strand
AAAACTATAAAACACTCATGAAAGAAATCAAAGATGACACAAATAGATGGAGAAATATACCATGTTCATGAATCAGAAGAATCAATACAGTGAAAATGAGTATACTACCCAAAGCAATCTATAGATTCAATGCAATCCCTATTGAGCTACCAATGGTATTTTTCAGAGAATTAGAATAAATAATTTCACAATTTGTAAGGAAATACAAAAAACCTTGAATAGCCAAAGCAATCTTGAGAAATAAGAACTGGAGCAATCAACCTGCCCGACTTCAGGCTATACTACATAGCAACAGTCATCAAGACAGTATGGTACTGGCACAAAGACAGAAATATAGATCAATGGAACAAAATAGAAAGCCCAGAGATAAATCCACACACCTATGGACACCTTATCTTTGACAAAGGAGGCAAGAATATACAATGCAGAAAAGACAATCTCTTTAACAAGTGGTGCTGGGAAAACTGGTCAACCACTTGTAAAAGAATGAAACTAGAACACTTTCTAACACCATATACAAAAATAAACTGAAAATGGATTAAAGATCTAAACATAAGACCAGAAACTATAAAACTCCTAGAGGAAAACATAGGCAAAACACTCTCTGAGATAAATCACAGCAGGATCCTCTATGACCCACCTCCCAGAGTAATGGAAATAAAAGAAAAAATTTAAAAATGGGACCTAATTAAACTTAAAAGCTTTTGCACAATGAAGGAAACTATAAGTGAGGTGAAAAGACAGCCTTCAGAATGGAAGAAAATAATAGCAAATGAAGCAACTGATAAATAATTCATCTCAAAAAAATATACAAGCAGTTCCTGCAGCTCAATTCCAGAAAAATAAGTGACCTAATCAAAAATGGGCCAAGGAACTAAACAGACATTTCTCCAGAGAAGATATACAGATGGCTAACAAACACATGAAAAGATGCTCAACATCACTCATTATCAGAGAAATGCAAATCAAAAC
>NW_011481370.1:6329-6512 GCF_000754665.1 Bison bison bison | reverse complement strand
ATATAGATTGCCAGTCCAGGTTCAATGCATGAGGCAGAGTGCTTAGGGCTGGTGCACTGGGATGACCCTGAAAGATGGGATGGGGAGGGAGGTGGGAGGAAGAGTATGGATGGGGAACATATGTATACACCCATGGCTGATTCATGTGAATGTATGGCAAAAACCAACACAATATTGTAAAGT
>NW_011481370.1:4875-6229 GCF_000754665.1 Bison bison bison | reverse complement strand
AGAGAAGATAGTTGAAAATGTATTTAATGAAACAATGGGTGAAAGCTTTCCAACCTGAAGAAACAGTTATATAAGTACAGGAAGCACAGAGGGTCTCAATCAAGAGGAACTCAAAGAGACTCACACCAAGACATGGCATAATTAAAAAGGAAAAATAAATATAAAGAGAGAATTATAAAGGCAGCAAGAGAAAAGCAAAGAGTTATATACAAGGGAACCCCTACAAGGCTGTCAGTTGATTTTTCAATAGATACTTTGAAGGTCAGAAGGGAGTGGCATAATCAAAGTATTGAAATGGAAAAACCTGCAACTTAGAATATCCTGGTGGCTCAGGTGATAAAGAATCTGCCTGAAATGCAGGAGACACTGGTTTGCTCCCTGGGTCAGAAAAATCCCCTGGAGAAGGTAATGGTTACCCACTCCATTATTCTTGCCTAGAGAATTCCATCTACAGAGGAGCCTGGCAGGCTACAGTCCACGGGGTCACAAAGAGTCAGACACAACTGAGCGATCAACACTAAAATACTCTACCCAGCAATATTATCATTTAGAATTGAACAATAGATAAAGAAGTTCTCAGACAAGCAAAACCTAAAAATGTTCATCAATACTAAACCCATCTTGAAGAAATGTTAAAGGGTCTTCACTAAGTAGAAAAGAAAAGACTGTAACAAGTAGTAAGAATTTATAGAAAAGAAAAAATCAGAATAGTAAAAGCAAAGGACTGATGTTCAACCAATTAAATAAGCTAGCATGAAAATAAAATGATAAAAATTGTAAAACCAACTACAACTACAATAAACATTTAAAGGATAAACATGAAGATATAAAATATGACATCAAAAATGCAAACTGTAGGGGTAGGCAGTAAATGTGTTTTAGAATGTCAAACAGGGAAAGGAGTACGTCAAGGCTGTATATTGTCACCCTGCTTATTTAACTTATGTGCAAAATACATCATGAGAAACGCTGGGCTGGATGAAGCACAAGGTGGAAACAAGATTCCCGGGAGAAAATCAATAACCTCAGCTATGCAGATGACCCATGCCTATGGCAGAAAGCAAAGAAGAACTAAAGCGTCTCTTGATGAAAGTAAAAGAGGAGAGTGAAAAAGTTGGCTTAAAGCTCAACATTCAGAAAACTAAGATCATGGTCTGGCCCCATCACTTCATGGGAAATAGATGGGGAAACAGTAGGAAACAGTGGCTGTACTTTATTTTGGGGGGGCTCAAAAATCACTGCAGATGGTGACTGCACCATGAAATTAAAAGACACTTACTCCTTGGAAGGAAAGTTATGACCAACCTAGACAGCATATTAAAAACCAGAGACATTACTTTGCCAACAAAGGTCC
>NW_011481370.1:1988-4565 GCF_000754665.1 Bison bison bison | reverse complement strand
ATGCTGGGAAAGATTGAAGGCGGGAGGAGAAGGAGATGACAAAGGATGAGATGGTTGGATGACATCACCAACTCATGAGTTTGAGCAAACTCCGGGAGTTGGTGATAGACAGGTAGGCCTGGCATGCTGCAGTACATGTGGATGCAAAGAGTCAGACACAACTGAGCGACTGAACTGAACTGAACAGAAACAGAAATAACTTACTTACAAAACATAAAGAGACTCACAGACTTAGAGAATGAACTTATGGTTGCCGGGGGGGTGGAGGGTGGAATGAAGGGAAAGTTAAGAAGCTTGGGACATGTACATTGTTATATTTAAAGTGGATAACCAACAAGGTGACAGAGCAATATCTTTACAATTCTGAAGGAAATGCAATTTCCAACTCAAAATTCAAATTATTGATCAAGTGAGAGTATAGGAGGAAAAAAAACATTTTTCTTCAGATAAGGAATCAGCAAATTTATTTCCCACGTGTTTTGTATATTTTTCTATTGCTGCTGTAACAGTGTACCACAAACTTGCTGGTTAAAACAATATACATGTATTGTCTAACAATTCTGGATGTCAGAAGTGTAAGATGGGCCAGCAGGGCTATATTCCTTCTGGAGGCACTATGGGAGAATCTGTTTCCTTACCTTCTAGATGTTTCTTGCATTCCTTGGTTTGTGCTCCCTTTCTGTATCTTCAATACAGGTATTGCATCCAGCGTCTTATCTGTTCTCTGACTTTCTGCTTCCTTCTTATAAACACCATTGTGTTTACACTGGACTCACATGAATAATGCAGGATATTCTATACATCTCAAGGTGTTTAACTTAATAATATTTGCCATGTCTCTTTTGTGATGTAAGCTAACATATTTACAGTTTTCTGGGATTAGGACATGGGCAACTTCGGTGAGTCTGTGAAGGCTGATTTTGTGTGTCAACTTAACTGATCCAAGGGATATCCAGAAAGCTGGTAAAACATTGTTTCTGGGTGTATCTGTAAAGGTGTTTCTGGAAGAGATTATTAACTTTTGATTCAGTAGACTAAGGAGATGTGCTGTCACCAATATGAGTGGATGTCATCAAATCTATTGGGAGCCTGAATGGAACAAAAAAGTGAAGAAAGGTTAAATTATCTCTTTCTTCTTGAGATGAATGTCCATCTTCTCTTGTCCTTGGTCATTGGAGCTCCTGGTTCTTGGGTCTTCAGACTCCAGGACTTACACCAGTAGCCACCTGGCTTACAGACTTTTGCTCTTAGACTGGAAGTTACATCAGCAGTGCTCCCTCAGCCTTCAGGCCTTGTATTTGGCCTGATTTATCCCACTGGCTTTCCTGGTACTCCAGCTTGCAGATTGTGGGACTTCTTGGCCTCTACAAACATATAAGGCAATTCCTTTAATAAATATCCTCCTATGTCTAGATCTCTAGAGATACAGGTATAGAAATATCTTTTTTGTTCTGTTTCTCTGGAGAACCATAATATAGGGACCATTACTCTGTCTACCAGATACTCTTTCTTATGAAACTACCAAAACATGTGTTTCATGAAAATGAATCTGCAAAGCAAAAAAGAAGAAGAAATGGGGTGCTAGAAAGAATGGGCTCAATAAGGAACCAAAATAAAGAGAATTCCCACAGTAACAATAAACAAGTTGTCAAACTGAAGCAGGCTCTGAGAGAGGGCTCTCAAGGAAAAGTAACTGATGTGCTTGAGTAGATAAAAGCACTGATAGATGTGTAGCATAAATGTTCTAGCATTTGGGGTGAAACTTAAGGACAGACAAATAGAAAGCTAACTAGCTAAATGAAAAGGTGACAGGAAAAATGAAAAGTTCTACAAGAAAGGAAGAGCAATCACAGTACACTACATAACACAATACACTATGTAGCAGTATTTACTTGTGTGCATGTGTGCTCAGTCATTTACAACTCTTTGCAACCCCATGGACTACAGCCTGCTAGACTCCTTTGTCCATGGAATTTTCCAGGCAAGAATACTAGAGGGGGTTGCCATTTCCTACTCCAAGGGATCTTATCAACCCAGGGATCAAACCCACATCTCCTGCATTTCCTGCATTGGCAAGAGGATTCTTTACCACTGAGCAACCGGGAATGCCCATTTATATATTTATAATAATATAAATACAAGTTATTTACTCAATAAAAATTTAAGGTACAACACTTATAAGGGATAAAAGAAGGGGGAATGTGGAAAGGGGCATGGGATATACAAGTCCTCATTTATCAAGGATAAAGTCTACGATTGATAAATCAAGAAATAGAAGTATACTACAGATTCAATGAAATGCATATCAAAAATCTCAGCTAGTTTTTTTTTCAGTGATTGGAAAAATGATTCTAAATTTCATAAATTTAGAATGACTGAATCAACCTTGAGAAAGGGATAAAGTTGGAGGACTCCCATTTTCCAATTTAAAAACTCACTAAAAAGCTATAGTAGCATTGAAACATGTATATTACCATATGTGAAATAGATCGCCAGTCCAGGTCTGATGCATGAGACAGGGCACTCAGGGCTGGTGCACTGGGGATGGGATGGGGAGGGAGGTGGGAGGAGGGTTCA
>NW_011481370.1:924-1888 GCF_000754665.1 Bison bison bison | reverse complement strand
CACTACAATATTGTAAAGTAATTAGCCTCCAATTAAAATAAATAAATTAATTAAAAAAAAAAAAAAAAGCTATAGTAATCAAGACAACATGGTACTATCAATGGAATAGACAGATAGATTGATAAAGATTAACACTCTACAAATTAACCTACATACTTATGACCAATTGCTTTTCAACAAGGGTACCAAGGCAGTTAAATGGGAAGAAGAGTCTTTCTAACAAGTGGCACTGGTACAACTGGATATCCATGTGCAAAGAATGAAGATGGGTCACTATCTCACATCATATACAAAAGTTAATTCAAAATTGATCAAAGATCTAAATATAAGAGCTAAAACCATAAAATTCTTAGAAGAAACAGGCAAAAATCTTCATGGCATTGAATTTGGTAATGACTGCTTAAATGTGAGGCTAAAATAAAAATGATAAAAGAAAAAATAGATGAATTGAATTTAAAGTGTTCATACTCAAAGATGCCATCAAGAAAGTAAATAGAAGACTCCCTGGAGACCCAGTGGTTAAGACTCCACATTTTCAATGCAGGAGGCATGGATTCAATCCTTGGTCAAGGAACTATGATCCCACGGATGCCATGAGGTGCAGGCAAAAAAAGAAGTAAAAAGATAATACACCGAAAACATTTATAAATTATATGCATTTTGCTCACAAGATATAAGGAATATAATAAAAAAAACATACAACCCAATTTTAAAATAGGCAAAGGATTTGAGTAGAATATCTTTTATCATCAAAGAAGATGAAAGAAGACAGCCAAATGACCTATAAAAGGTGCATGATCAAAGATAAAAGAAAATAGCCAAATGGATCAGAGGCCCACAAAAAGATGTTCAACATCAAAAAACAAAAAGCAAATTAAAGCAAATTATATGCCACTTCACATTCACTAAGATAGTAGGTCAGGAAGCAACAGTTAGAACTGGACATGGAACAACTGCTGTTCCC
>NW_011481370.1:0-360 GCF_000754665.1 Bison bison bison | reverse complement strand
GAAGGCGGGAGGAGAAGGGGACAACAGAGGATGAGATGGTTGGATGGCATCACCGACTCAATGGAGATGGGTTTGGGTGAACTCTGAGAGTTGGTGATGGACAGGGAGGCCTGGCATGCTGCGGTTCATGGGGTTGCAAAGAGTCAGACGCAACTGAGTGACTGAACTGAACTGAACTGAACTGAAGATAGCTATAGTAAAGACACATTAACAAGTATTGGCAAGGATGGGAGTGATTGGAACCCTCATACATTCCTGGTGGGAAAATAAGTTGTGAAGTAACTTTCAAAAAGTTTGGCAGTTTTCTAAAAGGTAAAGCATAGTTACCACATGATCCAGAAATTCCACTTTTAGATATAT
>NW_011481369.1:2354-9249 GCF_000754665.1 Bison bison bison | reverse complement strand
AACACATGAAAAGATGCTCAACATCACTCATTATCAGAGAAATGCAAATCAAAACCACTATGAGGTACCATTTCACACCAGTCAGAATGGCTGCGATCCAAAAGTCTACAAGCAATAAATGCTGGAGAGGGTATGGAGAAAAGGGAAGAGTCTCTTACACTGTTGGTGTGAATGCAAACTAATACAGCCACTATGGAGAACAGTGTAGAGATTCCTCAAAAACCTGGAAATAGAACTGCCTTATGATCCAGCAATCCCACTGCTGGGCATACACACTGAGGAAACCAGAGGGAAAGAGACACGTGTACCCCAATGTTCATCACAGCACTGTTTATAATAGCCAGGACATGGAAGCAACCTAGATGTCCATCAGCAGATGAATGGATAAGAAAGCTTTGGTACATATACACAATGGAGTATTACTCAGCCATTAAAAAGAATACATTTGAATCAGTTCTAATGAGGTGGATGAAACTGGAGCCTGTTATACAGAGTAAAGTAAGCCAGAAAGAAAAACACCAATACAGTATACTAACGCATATATATGGAATTTAGAAAGATGGTAACAATAACCCTGTATAGGAGACAGAAAAAGAGATACTGATGTATAGAACAGTCTTTTGGACTCTGTGGGAGAGAGAGAGGGTGAGATGATATGGGAGAATGGCATTGAAATACGTATAATACCATATATGAAACGAGTCGCCAGTCCAGGTTCAATGCACGATACTGGATGCTTGGGGCTGGTGCACTGGGAAGACCCAGAGGGATGGTATGGGGAGGGAGGAGGGAGGAGGGTTCAGGGTGGGGAACACATGTATACCGGTGGCGGATTCATTTTGATATTTGGCAAAACCAATACAATATTGTAATGTTTAAAAGTAAAATAAAATTTAAAAAAATAAAATAAATAAATAAAATGGTTTAAAAAAAAAGAAAAACAAAAACTAGAATAAATCTGACAATAGCTGTTTGGAGGTTCAATGTTTTTGGCAATGAAAGTGAGTCCCCATGTCCCTTTATGATTTCATGAATGCACTCTGTTTACAAGACAAATATGGAACACTTCATTATAGACCCAAAAGGAAAGTCTTAAATGGATGAGACATCTCTTTGCATATGATAGAAGCTAAATGGGACATTAAATTAAAGTCAAACAAGTGTGGAGCTTTTAGTTTTATTCTTAATTGTAGCAGCATAGCATAATATATCAATTCTTTTATGCACATGATTTTCGTATGTCTTAATCAACAGAATTTGAGGTTGAGAATTTCTGTATTTTACCAAAAAATCAATTAATAAGGAAATATTCATGTTTTTTAGAGAATGTGGTAAATATTCACACTATTTCTGGTAATAAGTGGGTAGGAGACAAAAAGTTCCTGAAGAGAGGAAATGTCATCCACCATACCTGATGGATTTTCATGGAGTCTTTGTCTAAAGAGTTATTATACTCATCCTTCCCAATATGCTATTTTTGTATTAGAGGGAAAGTTTAGTTTTATTAGACAGAAGGTCAATACATAGTGTGCTTCCAATATATGTCTGAAGAAGTAAATCGGTTGAAATGGAGCAAAGTGGAGCAGAACATGATAGACTAGGACCATGCTTATTTGTTCTCTCCTAAATGTCTGATTTGTTCTAAAAATTAATAAGGAAAAATAAATATATGACTGGATGAGTGGTCAGTGGTACAGATGGTTGAAAAACTAAAGAAGATCCTGATTCCTTCTTTATACATATTTTTTATAAAAAAGAACTTAAAATATAAATTAAAGTAGCTTTGTTTAATGAGACAGGAAATTTTATAGAAGAAAGGAACAGGCTGCTTGGAAATAATTGTTAGGTGGTTCTCTCTCACTGCATATTTCCCTAATCAGATTAGTTATTGGTATATATAGTACAGAAATTCCCTTGTAGCTCAGTAGGTAAAGAATCTGCCAGCAATGCAGGAGACCTGGGTTCAATTCCTGAGTAGGAAAGATTCCCTGGAGAAGGAAATGGCAACCCACTCCAATATTCTTGCCTGGGAAATCCCAGGGACACAGGAGACTGGTGGGCTACAGTTTATGAGGTCACAAGAGTTGGATACAACTTAGCAACTAAACCACTCAGAAATTTTCACTTGAAAGTACATAAAATTTTAAAAATGAAAGTGTATGTCCCAGGACCTGATCTTCACAAATGACTTGGGTGAGATTAAATTAGAAAAAGGAAAGACAGTTATAAATACTATAGAAACAGCCCACCTCCTTCCATTTTGTCTCAGAGGAGTTTGGAAGGAAGCAGCACCATAATTTCATGCTCACCTTGAATCTGACCCACACATAACATCTTTCTAACTTACACAAGATGTAAATTATCCTGCATAATATAACACTCTTTTATAAATTTGTTTTGAGTTATAAAATATGTTGTTGATAAGGTGACCATGCATCCTGTCCCAGTGTAATTATTAAGAACATCACCTTTCAGTCTCAGGGGTGTCCTAATTAAGAGGATGAATTACAGTTAACTTATCAATAAATAATAATAAAATTCTAATAAGATAACCTTTATTGGAAGCTTGCAATGTGTCAGACACTGAAATACTTTCATATGTAATGAATTCTTTGAAATAACTCAATGAGAAAGGTTTTTCACAATTGAGGAAACAATGAGATAGAACATGGATAGAGTTAAACAGCAAGGTTTTTCTCAAAGTCAGGAAACTTGATGAAAGTCTGATTCTATAACAATAGATGCCAGAAGGTGATATACTATCTTCCTATTTGCTGATTGACATAATAAACTTGCTTTTACTTTACAAAGTCCAAAGATTCCCAATAGTTCTAATTTGTTATACTTCTTAGCTTGTTATAATCATATTTTATATAGTTCATTTTGAGGTAGAAAAAGAGTATTGAACTGAACTAAAAGTCAGCTGGTTTGTAGTTCAGGATACCACTATCATCAACTTAGGGATAATAATGATGGCTTGTTAAATAACTAGTTTATGCCAGGCACTGTACATGGGATTTTCCCTGTGTTTTCTCATTGACCCGTATAACAGATCTGTGAAGCAGAGCATTTGCACCCCACAAATGTGTTTGAATTGCTTTAGCCTGGAATTGGTTCAGAGATATAAAACGAAGATTGGGGGATTAAAGAATTTCAGCAGGCCTCTCAATCTCTGATATCAGTATGTAAGGCATAGAATTTAAATGCTGAGGAAAATTCATGGGGGCAGCGACTTCCCTAATACCTTATATTTATATTAGCTATCATATATATTGAGCATTTACTCGGAAGGGGTATGAATTTTACTAACTTTTATCTTTTTTTTTTTCTCCTCACCATAAGCCAAATAAGAAGAAAATTGGGGGGAGAACAAGTTGGCAGAGGAATAGGTGGAAGTGGAGTGCATCTCTCTCCATGGATGCATCAGGAATACACCTTCAGACACAAAAGTGCATGCAGAACACCAGCTGAGAGCAGACAGGAGTATCTGACCAGTGGAGGAGATGTATAGACCCATGCAAAACTGAGTAGGATGAAGGAACTAGGGGGGAAATGGGAGTGTTGGTAGGACTGGATCTGCACCCAGCAGGTGGGGCAACTGGAACAGGCATCCGATCCCCACATTGCGGCAATTGTCTGGGTCAGAGGAGAAACATTTAAGGTTGAGAGTGAGACAGCTGATCTGTGGCAGCCTAAATGAAATGAGAATCAGACAGTCCTTGCCATAGCCAGACAGAGACATAGATCCCCTTCAAGGTGCAGCAGCTGGGAGCTGGAGTTTGTGGATTGTGGAGCAATCCCAGGGTGAGGGCTGCTGTTGACTGGAGAGATGGATTGAGGGGAAGTGAGGAAGGAGACTGTGGTGGAAAATTCCTGTGGAGGAAAGCCAGACAGCCATGGATACTGCTGAGTCACACGTAGGTGGTGAAGCCATCACCATAGCCTCTCTCTCCCCACATGTCAACATTGGTAGCTGACCAATAGAGAGGCTGGCCCATCAAGCCATCAAGCACCTGATGAGCCTAACTAGAGTAGTACTCCAAGGTGCGGAGGCAGGTGGGGTGGGGGGTGGGAAACTTTTAAGTGACTGATGCCCCGATCTACAGAGTAGGACCCCAGCCAGGGGGGCCCTTCTATATGCCTGACAAGCCAAACAGTAGAGAAGGACCTCAGGTAAGGGGGGCCTCTGAGTGTCTGAATAGCAGAGCTACAGAGAAAGACTGGCCAAAGAGGCCTGATCTCCAGCTATAAGAGGCTCAAAAAAAGACTCTGATAGGGCCATAACTCCTGCCACGGAGGCAGTCTGTGTCCCTGCACACTTGGCATCACCAGGGTCCCCGGGCCAAGCAGCTGAGCCACCTTCACGCTCAACCCTCACTGGGGCAGAGCTGCCACAGGGGCGGGGGGGGGAAATCTTGCATCTTCGTGTCTGACTCTTTGTGACCCTGTGGAATGTGGCCTGTGGCCTGTGGCCTGCCAGGCTTCTCTGTCGGAGAAGGGATTCTCCAGGCAAGAATACTGAAACATATTGGCCAATACTGATTGCCATAAGCATGTAGAGCACTATATTCCTGCTGCCCTAGCCGCCAGCCCCCCTGAATACCTGGTACTGCCAGAACCCCTGTGACCCAAGCAGCTGCACCACCTCCACACCCGGCCCTCTCAGGGGCAAACCCAAGTCCTCCAGGGCAGCCTCAGGAGCAAACCCTAGTGGACGACCCACATGCAGAAGTGCAAATAAAACCACAATTCAAACCCAGAGGCAGTGTGACTAAGGAAGAAGACACAAAAGTTTCCCACCAGCAGTACAAGCTGCAGATTAAATCCACATGATCAGTTAGGCAGGTTCTGTGTCTAAAGAACATGTAGAAGGACATTGAGAGCTCCCACAAATGAAAATGCACTAGTTCTGATAGCTGTGGACATTGGAGGCATAGAAGTAGGACTGGATTAGAACCTGAGCTGCCCCCACAACATGTCCAGAGAACAGTACGGTGTTGGAGAGCATCCTAAGCTGGTGAGGTGGATTGTGACTCCCAGCAAATGAAAGGACTCTGACAGCACTGACTCAAGAAAAACATTTATTATGTTTTGATTTGTTCTGTAGATTCTTTTGGATTTTTTATTTCTTTTTTTTTTTTTTTTTGCCCTTTTCCCCCCTCTGTTGTAGTTGTCAATTTCATTGGCACTATGAAATCTAATTAAGCTTTTGAAATTTTTTTCTTTTTTTTCTCAGACACATTTTTTATTGTTGTTATAAACCTCTGCCTCTACAACAGGCTTTTGCAGTTCTGGGGAGTCTTCTCATTTCTTTTTTTTAAATTTCTTTTCTCTTTTTTAAATTATAATTGTTAATTTTTTAACCTATTATTGTTTTTCTACATTTATTCCTTTGTTTGCTTTCCCTACTGTTCTTTTTCCCTTGCAGTTAAACTTTAATGTATATAAATCTTCTTTATCTACTTCTATTTAAATTTGCATATCTATTCTTTCTTTCTTTCCTCTCCTCTCAACATATTTATTAGTTTTATTTTCATTGCTTTATTCACCAATTGGCACCTTCCTTTAGTTTTGTTTTCCAGTTTGTGCTTTAGTTAATTTTGTTCTGATATACATGATTTTTTGTTTCCTTTGTTCACTAGATCAATTTATTGTACTTTATTTTTGTTGGACTGTTTTGATTTTGCTTATGGCTGTGTATGTGTATGTGTATATTCAGTCACACTTTTTATTTTTGTTATAAACCTCTGCATCTACATTGGGCCTTTGCAGTTCTGTAGAGTTTTCCTTTTTATTTTTTCCTTTTTTTCTTTCTTCTTCCATTTCTTTTCTTTTCTCATATTTATAATTTTAAATTTTAATTTTTTAAAATGTATTATGCTATTCCTACATTTATTCCTTTGTTTGCCTTTCCTATTGTTATTTTCCCCTTGCAGGTAATCTTTAACGTATATAAATTTTCATCTACCTCTTTTTAACTTTGCATATCTATTCATTCTTTCTTTTCTCTCCTTCCTTTCCTTTCAACATATTTATTAATTTTGTTTGCACTGATTTATTCCTCACTTGGCACCTTGCTTTAGTTTTGTTTTCCACTTTTTTGTTATTTAGTTAGTTTTGTTCTTAAGTGGTAAATTATATATAATTTTTGATTTCCTTTGTTCGCTGGGTCAATCAGTTGTACTTTATTTTTGTTGGACTGTTTTGACTTTGCTCATAGTTGTATATGTATATTCCATTATTTTATTATTATTTGCCTGATTTTATAACTGCCATTTGTCTGGGGTTCATCTTTGGTTTCTCAGTTTTGGATTTTGTTTAATCTTACTTAATGCCATAACAAACCACTTGTGCAATCTTTGTTCCTGACCAGCGATCAAGCCCTGAGCCTTTGGAGTGGGAGGACTGACTCCAAGACCCTAGACCACCAGAGAACTAACCCTCAGTTCAGTTCAGTTTGGTCGCTCAGTCGTGTCCGACTCTTTTCCACCCTGTGATTTGCAGTACGCCAGGCCTCCCTGTCCATCACCAACTCCTGGAGTTCACTCAAACTCACGTCCATCGAGTCATTGATGCCATCCAGCCATCTCATCCTCTGTCGTCCCCTTCTCCTCCTGCCCCCAATCCCTCCCAGCATCAGAATCTTATCCAATGAGTCAACTCTTCGCATGAGGTGGCCAAAGTAGTGAAGTTTCAGCTTTAGCATCATTACTTCCAAAGAACACCCAGGACAGATCTCCTTTAGAATGGATTGGTTGGATCTCCTTGCAATCCAAGGGACTCTCAAGAGTCTTCTCCAACACTACAGTTCAAAAGCATCAATTCTTGGGTGCTCAGCTTTCTTCACAGTCCAACTCTCACATCCATACATGACCATTGGAAAAACCATAGCCTT
>NW_011481369.1:0-2082 GCF_000754665.1 Bison bison bison | reverse complement strand
TTTCCCATGAAGTGATGGGACCAGATGCCATGGTTTTCGTTTTCTGAATGTTGAGCTTTAAGCCAACTTTTTCACTCTCCTCTTTCACTTTCATCAATAGACTTTTTAGTTCCTCTTCACTTTCTGTCATAAGGGTGGTGTCATATGCATATCTGAGGTTATTGATATTTCTCACGGCAATCTTGATTCCAGCTTGTGCTTCTTCCAGCCCAGTGTTTCTCATGATGTACTCTGCATATAAGTTAAATAAGCAGGGTGACAATATACAGCCTTGACGTACTCCTTTTCCTATTTGGAACCAGTCTGTTGTTCCATGTCCAGTTCTAACTGTTGCTTCCTGACCTGCATATAGGTTTCTCAAGAGGCAGGTCAGGTGATCTGGTATTCTCATCTCTTTCAGAATTTTTCACAGTTTATTGTGATCCACACAGTCAAAGGCTTTGGCATAGTCACCTAGGGAGTATCAAATAGTGAGAATCCACACAAAAGAAACCACTTGAATAAAAGACCCAGCATCACCCAACCAACAGTTGCACCCTGTGCAGGATGCCTCATCTAAACAACAAATAAAACAAAAATACAAAACCAATCATCAGCAGACAGGACTACCACCTCACTCAGTCTTGCCCAGCAGAGGAAAAACAAATAAGCAAGCAAAAACTCAGCACAAATCCCACTCTATACAAAACTTGCACAAATCACTGGACCAATCTTAGGATGGCAGAAACTAAAAGGAAGAAAGGATTCAACCTTGAAGCCTGGGAAAATGACACCTCAAACACAAAACAAACAAAAAAAAGGGGGGGGGGGAGGCAGAGAAATACTACACAAATGAAGGAAAAAACTGGAAACACAGAAGTCCAAATAAATGAAGAGGAAATAGGTACAGTACCTGAAAAAGAATTCAGAATAATAATAGTTAAGATCATCAGAAACCTTGAAAACAAAATAGAGAAAATGAAAGAATCAAAGACATACAAGAATTAAAGAATAAGCAAACAGAGACAAACAGCACAATGACTGAAATTAAAAATACTCTAGAAGGAATCAATAGCAGAACATCTGAAGCAGAAGAACGAATCAGTGAGCTGGAAGATAAAACAGTGGTAATCACTTCTGAAGAGCAGAATAAAGTAAAAAGAATGAAAATAACTGAGGATAGTCTCAGAAACCTCTAGGACAATATAAAAAATGGTATGAAAAAATTTTTGAAGAGATTATAGTTGAAAATGTCCCCAACATGGAAAAGGAAATAGTCAATCACCCAAGAGGTGCAAGAGTCCCATAAAGGATAAACCCAAGGAGAATCATGCCAAGCCACATACTAATCAAACTAACAAAGGCTGAACACAAAGAGAGAATAGTAAAAGCAGCAAGGGAGAAAAAACAAGTAACATACAAGGGAAAATCCATACGCTTAACAAATGATCTTTCAGCAGAAACTCTGCAGGCCAGAAGGGAATGTCAGGATATATTTAAAGTACCAAAAGGGAAAAATCTACAACCAAGATTACCATACCCAGCAAGGATCTCATTCAAAATTGCCGGAGAAATAAAAAGCTTTTCAGACAAGCAAAAGTTAAAAGAATTCAGTACCACCAAACCAGCTTTACAACAAATGTTAAAGGGACTTATATAGTCAAGACATATGAGAGAAGTAAAAAGATCTACAAAATCAATCCCAAACAATTAAGAAAATGGCAATAGGAACATATATATCAATAATTACTTTAAATGTAACTGGATTAAATGCTCCAACCAAAAGACACAGACTAGCTGAATGGGTACAAAAACAAGACCCATATATATGCTGTCTACAAGAAACCTACTTCAGACCTAAAGACACATATAGACTGAAAGTGAGAGGAAGGAAAAATATATTCCATGCAAATGGGAAGCAAAAGAAAGCTGGAGTAGCAATCCTCCTATCCAAAAAAATAGACCTTAATATAAAGAATATTACAAGAGATAAGGAAGGACATTCTTTAATGATCAAGGGATCAATACAAGAGGAAGACACAACAATTGTAAATATCTATGCACCTAACATAGGAGCACCTCAATACATAAGACAAATAGTAA
>NW_011481368.1:12825-13638 GCF_000754665.1 Bison bison bison | reverse complement strand
GTGCCCCATTACCTAGGAGAGCTGGTTTGGGTCACATGCAAGCTGTCATCATGGACTGTTCTCATTGGACTTGAGATCAATTTTAAGAGTTATAAAGATCTTGGACACAGTCTTCCAAGAGGAATGGGAAAAGTCAGTGTCACATAGTGTCAACGTAGAGTCAGTGTTGAGGAACAGCTAACATCTTGAATTCCATGAAACAAGACTGAAACAAACAATAATGATGGAAAACAACCTACAATTAGTTGCGTGTAAGTGACCGAATTCTAAGTAGGTTCCTAATATGAATATGAAGTGGAAAGAAAGAAGAGAAAGTCTACAGTCTTCATCTGAATGATTTCCTTCTTGTTTCATGGCCATAATTGTGCATGAGTATAAGCGGTGCCCTACAGCTCTGGATACCTTTTATGTGCCAGACCCTGGGAAATATGCTTTATCTGTTACTAAATACAGAAAGTAGTACTATTATTCTTATTATACTTTTAGAATGAGTCTCAAAGAAGTCAAGAAGATCCAGGATTGGCACACAAAGCCTATGATCCCAGATTCTTCCCCAAACCATCCCCATGGGTGCCTATCTGCTAACCAACTCAGTCAGCCTCTCATGAACATCTTAGACTGAATTGCCATGTTTTGTTGGCATTCAGACACTGAATAGAGACAGTTCCTCTGAGAACCTGGTTGCAGTCCCTTCAGAGGTGTTGCACAGCTGTGCAGGCCTTTGGAGCAAAACCAGTTCCCACATCAAGGTCAATTCCTTTTGTGATCAGAAGGTAAACCTAGACAGATGTTCCCAAAGGAACCGTGGGGTCA
>NW_011481368.1:7448-9429 GCF_000754665.1 Bison bison bison | reverse complement strand
AGAAGAGAATGGCAACCCACTCCAGTATTCTTGCCTGTAGAATTCCATGGACAGAGGAGACTAGCAAGCTACAGTGTCAGACAGGACTGAGTTGCCAACACTTGATTAGGAATAAACTGCCAGGGGGCTCTAGTGGTAAAGAACACACCTGCCAGGTTAGGTGTAAGACATGCCAGTTCGATTCTTGGGTCAGAAATATCCCCTGGAGAAGGGAATGGAAATTCACTCCAGTATTCTTTCCCGGAGAATCCATGGACAGAGGAGCCTAGCGGGCTATGGTTCATAGGGTCACACAGAGTCAGACATCACTGAAGAGACTTAGGGCAGAACGACTACTAGACTGTTAGATTTGGAGATGATTTGCTGAAGACCTGTATCTGCCTGCTGATCAACAGGGATAGTATGGCTTGCAGTAGATGGTCAGTGACGAGTCCCTATTTCTATCAGGAGCACTATGTGTGTCCTCCAAAGCTACATGTTTTGTTGGAAAGTATACTTTGTCAAAGGGCTTCCCAGGTGGCTCGGTAGTAAAGAACCTATTTTCCAATTCAGGATATGCGAGTTTGATCCCTGGGTCAGGAAGATCTCCTGGAGAAGGAAATGGCAACACACTCCAGTATTCTTGCCTGGAAAATCCCATGGACAGTGCAGCCTGGCAGGCTACAGTCCATAGGGTCACAAAAGAGTCGGACACGACTGAGCAACTAAGAACTCGTGCATACTTTGTCAAAATAAAAAGAGCCATTCTTCCCTAGAGAATCCCATGTAGACTCCCAGAATTGAGATCCAAATATATTTGTTATAATACCTGCCGTATGTGTAATACTCCCTTAATATATAAAAATTCTTAGGACTTCCCTGGCGGTCCAGTGGTTAAGAATCCGTGCTTCCAATGAACTGGTAGAGAGTTCGATCCCTGGTCAGGGTACTAAGATCTCACATACCACATGGCCAAAAATTTTTTAAATGATAATTAAAATAAAAAAAATAACATATATATATACATATATAAATTTTAAAATCCTCCAATGAAATGAATCTCTGCTATAGAAAATAGACATTATGGCGTCATTAGATCCTGTGCTCCTCTGTATGGAAACCCTTTGAACACATCAAGAGAAGAGTGAATCTAGTCATAGTAAGGTAGGATGAAAACACTTTCTACTAATGGATTTCAGTCAAGAAGAAATCTAGACATTCACACTTGGGTAAATTCAGAGAATATAAGGCTGAGAACAAGTTAAGGCTGTGACAAGCATTTTAAATAGGGAAGGTTTTTAATGTATGAGTGATAACAAGCATGCTAATCATGTGGGATATTTAGAGTTAGAAAATTTGAGTGGAATTCCTTCCTTCAGCTCTTCCCAGCTATGTGAACTTGAGCATTAAGTTAGTGAACCTAAGTCTCAATTTTCTCACCTGTAAACTCATTAGATTTTTCCTCTTGAATACTCCAGTGGCATCTTGCACTGCTTTCATTTTAGAATTGACCTCACTGTGTTTTAATTACCTAGTGACTTGTTTGCATTCCTCACTTTTTCACAGTGGCACCCCCTGTCTATAATCTAGAGATTATATGTACACTCCTACAATTCTAATTACTGAGCCTTAGGGAGTTCTAACCTCTAGAGATGTAATTGCTGAGTCTTAGGGAATGCTTATCAGGAGTTTCTGAATGACTCTCTAAAGTAGTTGAACCAATTTACACTCCCACAGAAGTGTGTGAGTTCCTACTTCCCAACATTGTCACCACACTTGTTATCAGACATTGATTTTTTTCAATGATGACTGTAAAATGAGCAATTGTTTTAATATGCATTTACCTGATTACTAGTAAGGTTGAATAGTTTTATTATGCTTCTTGTCCAGTTGGGTTCTTCTTCTATGAAGTACCAAATTACATCCTTGGATCATTTTCCTGTTGGACTGTATGTCATGTTGATTTGTTGCCACTCTTTTAAAAAATGAATGAATTAATTAA
>NW_011481368.1:2524-4774 GCF_000754665.1 Bison bison bison | reverse complement strand
TTTAAAGATAATCAGGTGGAGTATTTTAGAATGACCTATGTCATATGATAATGGAATTATGGAAACATCAATAATAATTTCTGTTTAATTTAATATAAATACAATTGGCTACATATAAATGTATTTATAAATATTGTATGTGCCATTATAAAGTCTGGTCATGTAAGAATCATCAGTGGATGCTAAATCTAGGGGTACTTTTCAAGACAAACAGGACATATGCATGGTCTTAAAGGATTTCTCTGCAGAATGTTTATCAGTTGCAAGGGCAGAACCAGTTGTGTGGAAATCAGACAGCAGTTAAACCAGTTGATCATAATTAACATCACCACTGAGCATCAGATGAACATTTTGTCCCTCTAGATGCAATACTTTGAACACATGGAGCATTCACTTATGTAGTATTTCAGCAAAGTATGCATAACCTGAACCCAATTAGGAGGAAATATCTGATAAACCCCAAATAAGGAATGTTTTATTTCTACAAAGTGAGGAGGGAGAGATCATATTCCAAAACAATTGAATGTCACACAAAAAAAGAAAGAAAAATGAGAATGTTCCAGGCTGAAAGAGTCTAGAGACATGACAAAGAAAAACACCACATGATCGTAGACTAGATATTATATGGGAGGGAAATTATGGTTATAAAGATAAAGAACATCATTGTGTTAATTTACAGAATTGAAATTCAATGGTAGATTAGATGTTGCATTGATGTTAATTTTTTTAAAGTTGATAACTGTACTGTGATTATGTCAGATACTATTCCTGTTCTTGGGAAATACACTCTGAAGTATTTGGAGGTAAAGAGTCATGATGTATGCAACTTTCATATAAGTGAGAGGAAAAAGTCATATATACCTTATTTTCTGGCACATAATATTTCACACTCATCTTGTATATATCCTGCTCAAACCCTGAAATCAGCCATTTTCCCAAAGATCCCTGGTTACCTGTAATGCGAAAATTTATTAGAGACAAAGATGAGGCTGTTAGGTCTGCTCTTTGCCACTGGTGTGTCTTTGCTTCCAAATTCTTTCAGTAGTTAGTAGTAGGAAATATTAATATGCATATACACAGATACATATATATGCACATATGCATAGATGTGCATTTTTTTTTCCTTCTTTCTTGGCTCTACCAAGAGGCATTTGGGATCTTAGTTCCCTGACCAGAGACTGAATCCTCACCCCTGCATTGGAAGTGTAGAGTCTTAACCACTGAACCTCTGGGGAAGTCCCATAGATCTATTTTAGAAATCATGAATACATGCTAACACCTTCAATTCCACTACATCCCCACAGGGTTCTTTTTTCTTGCTTATCTCATTCCATATTTGTAATGTCCCTTCTTTCTCAGTGAGAACCCTAGCTCCATATAACATCAACAATATTATAAGAATTAGAGCAGAAATCAGTGAAATTGCAAACAGAAAATCCAAAGAGAAAGTCAATGAAACTAACAATTGGTCCTTTGAAAAGATCAATAAAATCAATAAGTCTCAAGCAAGCCTAAATAAGAAAAAAAGAAAGAGGACACCCTTGTAGGAGAAGAACAAGTTACTAATATTAGTAATGAAAGAAGGGACATCATGACAGTCCCTCATGGACATTAAAAGGATAATAAAAGAATACTAAGAATAATCTTATGCTCAAAATTGGATAATCTAGATGAAATGAACCAATTCCTTGAAAGCCACAATTTGCCAAAATTCACATAAGAAGGAATAGATGATCTGAATAGGCCTATAGCTTATAAAAAAATTGAATCAATAATTAATAACTTTCCAAAACAGCACCAGGCCCAGATGGTTCACTGGTGAATTCTGCCAAATATTTAGGGAAGAAACTATACTAGTTTTGAACAATCTCTTTCAGAGGATAGAAACAGAGGGAATATATCCTACTTCATTCTATAAGGCTGCTGCTGCTGCTGCTAAGTTGCTTCAGCCATGTCTGACTCTATGTGACCCTATGGACTGCAGCACACCATGCTTCTCTATCCTTCACTATCTCCCCGAGTTTGCTCCAATTCATGTCCATTGAGTTGGTGATGCTGTCTAGCCATCTCATCCTCTGCTGCCCTCTTCTCCTTTTGCCTTCAATCTTTCCCAGCATCAGGGTCTTTTCCAAGGAGTCGACTCTTTGCATCAGGTGGCCAAAGTACTGGAGCTTCAGTTTTAGCATCAGTCCTTTCAATGAATATTCAGGGTTGATTTCCTTTAGGATTGATTAGTTTGATCTACTGGCA
>NW_011481368.1:0-156 GCF_000754665.1 Bison bison bison | reverse complement strand
ATGCTTGGCAACTCACTCCAATATTCTTGCCTGAAGAATCCCATGGACAGAGGAGTCTGGTGGGCTACAGTCCATGGGGTCACAGAGAGTCAGACACAACTGAGCAGATGATTCTGATTCTGTTGTTGTTTAGTGGCTATGTCATGTCTGGCTCTT
>NW_011481367.1:24849-27652 GCF_000754665.1 Bison bison bison | reverse complement strand
CAGCCTTATTCACAGTCCAACTCGCACATCCATACATGACCACAGGAAAAACCATAGCCTTGACTAGATGGACCTTTGTTGGTAAAGTAATGTCTCTGCTTTTGAATATGCTATCTAGGTTGGTCATAACTTTCCTTCCAAGGAGTAAGCGTCTTTCAATTTCATGGCTGCAGTCACCATCTGCAGTGATTTTGGAGCCCACAAAAATAAAGTCTGACACTCTTTCCACTGTTTCCCCATTTATTTCCCATGAAGTGATGGGACCGGATGCCATGATCCTCATTTTCGCAATGTTGAGCTTTAAGCCTCTCTCCTTGGGGACCCCTAGACTTCTTATCAACCTGCCTAGGAAATGACTCTGTCACAAAGAGGAACTGCGGAGTCTCTTGATGAAACTGAAAGAACCGGGTGAAAAAGCTGGTTTCAAACTCAACCTTTAAAAAATGAAGATTATGGCTCCGGTCAGATCATTTCACGACAAACAGAGGAAGAAACAGTGGAAACAGTGAGAGACTTTAATTTTTTGGGTTCCAAAATCACTGCAGATGGTGACTACAGCCATGAAAGTAAAAGACGCTTGCTCCTTGGAAGAAAAGCTATGACCAACCTAGGCAGCATATTAAAAAGCAGAAACATTACTTTGCTGACAAAGGTCCATCTAGTCAAAGCTATGGTTTTTCCAGTAGTCATGTATGGATGTGAGAGTTGGACCATGAAGACAGCTGAGTGCCAAAGAATTGATGTTTTTGAACTGTGGTGGTGGAGAAGACTCTTGAGAGTCCCTTGGACTGCAAGATCACACCACTCCATCCTAAAGGAAATCAGTCCTTAATATTCATTGGAAGGATACGCTGAAGCTGAAGATCCGATATTTTGGCCACCTGATGCGAAGAACAGACTCACTTAAAAAGACCCTTATCCTGGGAAAGATTGAAGATGAGAGGAGAAGGGGACAACAGAGGATGAGATGGTTGCATGGCACCACTGACTCGATGGACATGAGTTTGAGCAAGCTCTGGGAATTGGTGATGGACAGGGAAGTCTGGCTTGCTGGAGACCATGGATCACAGAGTCAGACTCAACTGAGCGACTGAACTGAACTAATATGTATAATTGATTCTCTTTGCTGTATAGTAGAACAGCTATATTCCAATTAGAAATTTTAAGAAAGATTTCTTTATATAATCTAAAAATTGTCATAGTTTGAATCAACCATTAATAATATAGTGGAATATATGGTAAGATTTCATGTCAATTTATTTTAAAATTCTATGAAGTAATAGAACATAATAAAGTATTTTAGCATGTTAGAATTGGGGCAAATACACTAAAGATATTTAATGTGAGATCATATAAGGAAAAGTGAAACTTTGAAGTCAACCTGAGTTGTGTATTATTTCATTTTCATGAGGTTTTGCTTTCTGCAGTGAAAAATTACTTGAATTTGAAATTTATTCAGAAGGTCCTATATGTTGCTTCCAGTGGATACGAAATTATAAATCAGAGAACAAAAACCCGTCCCCAGTATTCCTATAAGTTTTGCAGTTTGTCTGCCACTCCACTTGCACATTTCTGTCTAGACGTAGAAGGAAACTTTAAAAGGACTGTCATACTGTTGCTCAGAAATGGGCAGAGTTTTCCTAGGGTCCCCAAGAAATCGAAAAGCAACGAATGAATGCAGTTTGTCACAAGCCAAGAGGAGATTTTTAGTTCACACTGTGATGGAGAAAAATAATCACTGGTGACAAATTCATGAATGATTTAAGAGACAGAATGGGGCAGGTGATACACTCCTATGACAGTAGCAGACACAAACCCAAGTTCCTGAAAACCATTTCCACTGAAGCAAATCTTCCACAACCATGTGATGAAGGATGAGTTCCTCACTGTTCCTTGGACCTCTCATCTGATTCATCATCTCCAACCATTCATACCTACCTGGGTAAATGGCTGTTGTCTCCATTCTCCTTACATTCCTGGAATCCTTCAATTGCTCCAGAAAGGTGACCAGGTCCAGTTTAGAGACAAGACCTGTTGATCAGAGAAAGGAATATTTGTGTTGTTACAGATTCATCAGTATCGAATCCAGTATTATTCAGGTGAGACGAGAATGCATTTTGTTCTAGAAAACGATTTCCTTAAATACTTTATTCCAAGCCGCTATACAATACTAACAAACACCTAACAATCAGATCCTGAGATTCTGGTCAAGTAGTACTAAGGCAAAAGTAAGTAGTGTCAATGTGAAATTAAGAGAGGGTGCTACTATTTAATACCACAGAACTTACACAATTACCAGGAACCTAGAAGGAAGGAGGCAGAGTACATTAAGCAAGAAAACCGCCACCAGCATAACGAATCAGGAAGGCTTTCTTTCTAAACTAATAAATACCCATTTTCCCCTAGAAAGCAGAGATCTGAAACTACTGTGGGAAGCAGAAAATTTCAGAAGACATTCTTGGCATGACAGACAAAAACACAGTGGTTAAATAAGGGATTCTGGAAGGCAGTTATCCTCACCCAAGGAGGCCAGGTTCCCGTAGTTCTGTAACATCACGTCCCTGTACAATTCCCGCTGATCGAGGTCCAGGCATTCCCACTCCTCTTGAGTGAAGTCTATGGCCACATCCTGGAACGTCAGCCGTCCCTGAAATACAAAGTATAAATGCCATGTGTCTGTGGGAAGACTTACTAATGTGACCCAAGATGAAAAGAGCAAGTTCAGAGACCTGGTCATGATTTAGTAGCTTGGCTATTATTACAAAATCTATTTTTTACACAGTAATCCTTTCTATGCAATTTC
>NW_011481367.1:4218-23355 GCF_000754665.1 Bison bison bison | reverse complement strand
GGGGCGGGGATTGGTGGAGGGGGTGGTTGTTGAAAGTCAGGAGCTTGCTGTGGTCATGATGTCATCTTTGTAGAGACAGCTGGCAGAGTCCAGTTAGCAGAGTCCCTTCAGAGCCACATATTTGACCATGCCTTGGGGGCATTTCTTGGCCATTGTGTCCCATGGCACTGGGAAGGCTCATTCCCAGGTCTAGGGAAGGATCCATTGATAGGCCACTCAATGTGCTGTTTCTAGAGCAGGCCTTGTGAGTAGCAAACTCTCTGGACCATACCTGTCTTATTAGCCTCTTGGTCCAGGAAAAGAGTCTCTTTTCTTCCTTCTTCCCGTATCTAGATTTACATTATTACAATCATTGATAGCATTTGGAACTGCATATCAGCATTTTATCATAGGCTCAGTTACACATTGAGTAACATAAGAAACAATCTTCTGAAAGAAGCAACATAGAAAATAATATAGCTATAGCTAGCAGTTATTAGTCAGGATGTAAGTAAGAATGAAAAGTCAAGACCTTTCATTAGGTAGAGCCCAGTATTCCCCAAGTCATCTGACTTCACTTGTTAAATGACTATAACCTGGTGGTAATCTCCTGGTTGTATATCATGGAGCATCTAATCTTTATCTGAAGATTGCTTACTGAGATTAGCTTTAGAAACAAACTTAGAGTGTCCTTTTTAATAACTTAATTAAATCTTTTAGAAGTATAACATAAGAAGGAACTATCTCAGAAGTGAGTCTTAGTGAACACTAGACTTTAATTAACAAAACTAGAAACTTAGTTTAACAATAAAAAAAGTTAATATTCAGTTAAACATAATTTTTGCATTATGAGGGCATTAAACCTGTAGCCAGGGAAAGCTTTAACCCATCAAATAAAAATGAGGTTTGTCAGGGAGCTGGGAAAAGCCAGGCAGCCATGTTGGATTTTCCATAGCCCTGACTCTTTGATTTACAGCTATTGTTCACCCATTTTTAATTCCCTGATTGAGAAGCAGACCATGGCCATGTTTTAAGAACATCAGGATGGCAAAAGTTTAACCATGAGAGGTTATTTTTGTAGAAGAAGAATGAGCTTTGTCCATAGGTATCATAATCTTAAGTAATGCTTAGATTTTAAAAATGAATATAAATCACTTAAAGGCAAAGAAACTCATAATCTTTTATTGAAAGCTTGCCAGCTCTTATTGCAAGGGAGCCAGCACGGGAGTTCCCACCCATGACAAAGGTCATGCGGAGAGGCCTAATATGCAAAGTCAGGACTCGAGGCACCGCCCCCCACCGGACCTGCCTGAGCATCTACCCCAAAACCAGAATCTATTTTACTATTTTACGACTTTCACCAACTCCTCTGACATTAATGGGGGGGGCTATCCCCGACCACCTTTCTCTGAAGGAAATCAACTTAGAGCTCTAGCTAATTAGCCTCCTGGGCATAACAGGAGTGTTTAAATCCAAACCCCTCAGATTGCTCTCTAACTTGCCTGACAGGTTTACCGGGACTCTTACAGCTATGCATAGGATTGTTTACAGTCTCCCAACCGCGAGAGGCACGGGAAGCTTAGAATATTCAAATAGTATAGAGCCTCTTGGAGAGTTAGAAATTGTTAGAACTAGTAGATTTCATTGTTGAGCCAATGCTTGCTGCCAAGTTTCCACATCCCCTGTATTGTATCCTTGAAAGTGTATTAATTAACATAGTTGGTACATCGAAAAAATAAGTAGTAGCCTTGGTGTTAACAACTTTAGACCCTTAAGGTAATAAATTCTTTCCTTGTTGTAAACCCACTGCACCTCTGCCCTGTAGGAATGCAACTTTATCTAACACCTTCGGAGGATGTCGCCAAACTTTAAAATAATTACTCTTAGAGAAAATAAGTCTTATGGTTGACAAACCTTTATCAGAGTCATAAAATGTTAACAGGCCTTCTGGCCAGAAGATGATGTAAATCACCTAAACCATTTGTATAGTTTGCAGAAAAGAAAGCCTGGTCTCGATCAGGATCAAAGACTGCTGACTTTGCATGATTTTACATCCCCTATTATCCTCTATGCACAACTTAAGGTATATAAGCTCCCTTTGAAAATAAAGCTACAGGCCTTGCTCAACAGGCTTGGTCTCCCCGTGTCCTTCTTGCGTGCTTCCTTTTCTCTCCTTTTCTTCTCTATCTTTTCAGGCCAAAATAATTGGAGCATGGGGGTCCTCTGGGACTACTTATTTGCCTGGGCTTCTAAGACGCACTCGAGAAGGCACCCAAGGGGAGGCACCTTCCACTATTCGAGAGGGCGCCTGTGGCCTCCATAGTCAGAGCAAGTTCGGTGTCACGAACTTTATTGATTTCCCGTGTAAACCAGTTGTTAATGAGCCTCTAAAATCTCTCAGCCTTTGCTATTCTAATTGCCAACGCCGACTTCCTGAGGGAATCCCTGAATCCAACTGGGGCTGGACCCCGGTAAAAGCTGCATTCTAAGGAAACTTTGTTCTATTAACATAGAGATTAGACCAAATTCCAGTCTGGTACCAGCTTACCAGATAGCAAACAAAACTTGTTTATCGGAAGGTGTATTCTGTTTACAGATGAAATGTTCTGTATATGTCTGTTAAGTCCATTTGGTGTAATACATAGTTTTAAGTCTAATTTTTCCTTATTTTCTGTCTATATGATCTATCCATTGTTGAAAGTGGGATACTAAAGTCCCCAATTATAACCGTGTATTTCTATTTTCCCTTAATGTCTGTTAATATACACATAAATATATAATATTTAATAAAGATCAAATTATACAAATATACAATACACATATATAATAAGTATATATTTGCTTCCCCCCCCCCAAAAAAGAAAAATCTTTTCCATAAATCATGAAGTAGCAGTATTCTTACAAAGTCATCAGAGTGAAACCATAGAAGGCATGTTTAAATCTGATTAAACTGCAAATGAGAATGTAGCCTGGTCATTGCTGTGACTTGTAACACTTTCACAGGATAAGCAGAATTATAGTTGACCACATTTTATTAGGGCATATCAGATCTATATGAATTCCACATAATTTTAGGATATCTATATTAGTAACATCAACCATACAGTATAATCTGAGAAGATTTATCACCCCTTCAACAGTACTTCCCTTGTAATTTAACATGTCCAATGAACCCAGGTAGTTTAATAGCCCCCCTGGGATATCTCAGGGGCCCTCTGAAGCATTCCAAAGTTAGCTAGAAGTCAAGTCATTTAGGAAGTTTTGTGGGCAAATATCAAAAGGGGTTATAACACTCAGTCAGATAAAACCATATAGGTCACTGGGAAACAATATATTCACTTAGCCAAAGTAACAAAGATTTCAAAGGTAAACCTAGAACAGATCACTTCAGAGGTAAAGAAACTTAAAATCTATTATCAAAGGCAGCTCAACATCTCAAGAAAACTTGTATTTATACACAAATTTCTTCCCCTGGGGTCCACTTTCCATAAAACATTTTAATCACTTTCTATACCCATTACTCTGTTCTCTCATCCTGAAACAGCCACCTGTAAGGCAGACCTACCTCCTTTTCCCTTCATAAAATGTAATTTCATTCATCATTCCTTCTTTACTGAAAATACACATGCTACTTTCTGTAAGCAACCAAGAATTTAAGCATTCTGTAGATTGGCGAACATATATATGAGAGATAATTTCTAAAAAAAAACAAAAAATTCTAGAGAACATCTCAGGATGGCATCCTGTTCTCTAGAATTTTTCATGAATAGTCCAAAATCTCTACTTTCTCTGTAACAGGAAGTTAGTCCTCAGTAATGAATGTTTCAGAATCTCATTTTATTTGGAAATGACCAAGCTATTCGATAAACTTCCATCACTTAGTTTAGCACAGCCCTAGAAGTACAGGCTACCAAAATCTAGAGAAAGTTTTAGTCAGACATTTCTAAAGTATAATTATTCTTATAAGAGTTTCTCTGAAAGCTCATATCTCTTTTACATTTTCTTTGAAGTTTTTTTTTTTTTTTTTTCCCCGTTCCTAGAGGTACTTTGCTGGTTGACAAACTTGTAACAGATATAAAAATATAACAATATTTAACTTATAATAAACCTAGGCACAATGAAAATACTGTGCTTAATGACTCTTAGACATATCTACATTAGATTAGCAAACAAACATTAATACTAGATATTTAATATTGAATATTTCCCAGTTCATGTGAATCTGAAATTCATTTAGGTTAATTTCTCTTATAGTTAGAATTGTCTGAATTGTAAGCGCTTACTTTGCTTTAGGCCAATTAAATTAGAACTCATTTATTTTTTTTATTTTTTATTTTTTTTAGAACTCATTTATAACTTCAGCAATGTTATAAAAAAAAAAAAAAAAAACGCATACTGAGACATATATAAATCCAGACAGACAGACAGAGATCTCTTGGTTTCCTGCCTGAGATTTAAAACTTCTCTTTGACCCTTTTTTGTTTGTTTGTTTGGCTTGAAGTTCTGACTTGCCCAAGGCTGAGTTAGGTCTCAGGCAAAGTGGGCAGTGTATTTCAAGGACATGGAAAGGGGTAACTTCAAGCTTTGCCCTAGGCAGGCCTTTTAACAAGCTAGTTGTTTTTAAATGCATATGCAGAAAGAAAGGGTTAGGCAGATTCCAAGGGAAAGAAAATTTCATTTTAACTAGTTTTCTCCAAAGTCTAAAGAATATCAGGGCCATCCTGTGTCAAAAAGTCATCTTTCCTTTCTGTAGTTTTAGTTTTATAGCTAAAATATAGACCAAATAATGCTCAAATTAACCCTGATATCAGGGGCATTTCAGCTCATAAAAATTTTGGACTGCCCCTCTGGTGGGAAGTGATGTCTTTGTCCCATGAGAAGAATCTGAAGGGTTAAGGGAATTTGCAGGAGTGAAGGGAGCTTGGTCATTACCAGCCCTGAGAAACAGGAGTTGTCAAAAGGGAATTTTTTAGGATGTTCAGGAGTGGGGGAAGCTTGGTTCCCTCTCCACCTGAGAGATCAGCTTCCTTAGAAGGGGATTCTTCAGAATGTTAGGACAGTTTTTGATCCTTCAGGCTTTGGAATATAGAAGAAAGAGCTGGACCAAAGGGAACCTCAGAATGCTTTCCTAGAGATCCTGTGGATATGAAAGGCCGAGTAGGGGTCATCTAGGAAATCTGATGGAGAGACACAGAGAGGGACAGGAGACAGGGAGGCAACAGAACGGAAGGAAATTCGGAGTCCTTTCCCATCTTTTGGCAAAACCTAGTGTGCCACTCAGAGGCCATTTCTGGGGGTCCCCCATTTGTATTGGAGCCAGGCCTTTTGGAGGGTCAAAATTTTCCAGTTTCTGAGAATGTAACCAAGGGTTGATTATGAAAGAGCCTCCTGGGATGTAACAGAACCCACTCTTAGCCTACCTACCATAGAATGGGAGTACTGAGAGTCACTGGCTGACAGAAAGGCATCCCTTTTTCCCCGGTGGTCTCTCCGTGCGACTAATGCACAAAATGGCCGAGCTCCCAACAGTCGCGTCCGACAGTCAGAGCAGACCTCTGAGAACCGTGCAGCTAAGCCATCAGGTGACACGGGTAAAGAAAGCCAGAGATTCCTGGGAGCAACCAGGTGACTCACCATTTGGTGATTCCTTGAAACCTGGAAGGCACTCTTGGGACGGCTCAGAGGCAACACCCAGGCTTCTGTAAATCAATCCGGACCAAAAGGGAAAGAAGAGAAAGGGACAGGGAAGAAGGCTGAGGAATCCGCCTTACAATATATCTGGAAGGCAGTAGCCCGGGGACAAAGGTCTCTGTTTTGCTTCAACCTGATACGGTGGACAGAAGTTATCTTGCTGGAGGCAGATGCCCTTCTGGCCTGATCCGTTCTGTGTGCCCCCGATCCACACATGGGAGTCTTTCTGGCAGGCGCCCTAATGCGTTTTATGTGTCTGTCCTGTGCCCACACAATATTGGTTGGCATAGTCCTCAGTCGGAAAAAACAAAAAGGAGAGACCCTCAGCCATTCACAAAAAGGAGAGATCCTTACCAGGGCTTCCCTGGTGGCTCAGAAGGTAAAGCGTCTGCTTGCAATGCAGGAGACCTGGGTTTCATCCTTGGGTCAGGAGGATCCCCTGAAGAAGGAAATGGCAATCCACTCCAGTACTCTTGCCTGGAAAATCACATGGACAGAGAAGCCTAGTAGACTACAGTCTGTGGGACCACAAAGAGTCGGACACGACTGAGCAACCTCACTTTCACTTTCACTCACCCATTCAAGCTGCAGCTACTGAGCAATGGGGCTTTTGAACATACCAGAGGTGAACCCTGGCTACAGTTCCTACGTTGCTGCCACAGCACTTGCCTGTTGGCAGAGGGTCCCTGTGAGAAAGGAGAAGCAAAGATGGTGGGAAGAGACTCCAAGTCCCTGAACAAGCCACCAAAAATGTCATGGTTTGGCTGCGGGTTGGAAAAGAATTTCCAGACATGAGATAATATGGGCCTGGTTTTTCAGTTTCTGCATTCTAAGACCTTCCTTGGTTTTATCTGCGCTTCACTCTTTGTGTAACCACAACCTTGGTAGAAAGAATCATTTTACCTATACAGTATATACTCTATATATCTTTCTGATTGTTTTTATCAGAGTCTTGAAAGTGTAAGAAAAATAACTAAAAATCAGTAATGTTGCTCTTGTTCCTTTTGGCACATATTTTAACAAACAGCCATTAAGTGGCAGAGCTGAAACTTTACTTCAGTTTATGCACTTTAGATTTAACTAATAAAACACAGACAGATTCACAGAGACAACTCTAAGAAAAGTTGATAGAAGTTTCTGTTCATTGCAGTTCAGTTCAGTCGCTCAGTCATGTCTGAATCTTTGCGACCCCATGATTCGCAGCACGCCAGCCCTCCATGTCCATCACCGACTTCCGGAGTTCACCCAAACTCATGTGCATCGAGTCGGCGATGCCACCCAGCCATCTCATCCTCTGTTGTCCCCTTCTCCTGCCCCCAATTCTGCCCAGCATCAGGGTCTTTTCCAATGAGGCAACTCTTCGCATGAGGTGGCTAAAGTATTGGAGTTTCAGCCTCAGCATCAGTCCTTCCAATGAACACCCAGGACTGGTTTCCTTTAGGATGGACTGTTTGGATCTCCTTGCAGTCCAAGGTATTAGCAAGAGTCTCCTCCAGAACTATAGTTTAAAAGCATCAATTCTTTGGCGCTCAGATTTCTTCACAGCCCAAATCTCACAGCCATACATGACCACTGGAAAAACCATAGCCTTGACTAGACGGACCTTTGTTGGCAAAGTAATGTCTCTGCTTTTGAATATGCTATCTAGGTTGGTCATAACTTTCCTTCCAAGGAGCAAGCATCTTTTAATTTCATGGCTGCAATCACCAACTGCAGTGACTTTGGAGCCCCCCAAAATAACGTCTGACACTGTTTTGCTATCTATTTCCCATGAAGTGATGGGACCAGATGCCATGATCTTTGTTTTCTGAATGTTGAGCTTTAAGCCAACTTTTTCACTCTCCACTTTCAGTTTCATCAAGAGGCTTTTGAGTTCCTCTTCACTTTCTGCCATTAGGGTGGTGTCATCTGCATATCTAAGATTACTGATATTTTTCCCGGCAATCTTGATTGCAGCTTGTGCTTCTTCCACCCAGCGCTTTTCATGATGTACTCTGAATATCAGTTAAATAAGCAGGATGACAATATACAGTCTTGACAAACTCCTTTTCGTATTTGGAACCAGTCTGTTGTTCCATGTCCAGTTCTAACTGTTGCTTCCTGACCTGCATACAGATTTCTCAAGAGCAGGTCAGGTGGTCTGGGAGTCCCATCTCTTTCAGAATTTTCCACAGTTTATTGTGATCCACACAGTCAAAGGCTTTGGCATAGTCAATAAAGCAGAAATAGATGTTTTCCTGGAACTCTCTTGCTTTTTCCATGATCCAGCAGATGTTGGCAATTTCATCTCTGGTTCCTCTGCCTTTTCCTAAAACCAGCTTGAACATCTGGAAGTTCACGGTTCACATATTGCTGAAGCCTGGCTTGGAGAATTTTGAGCATTACTTTACTAGCATGTGAGATTAGTGCAATTGTGTGGTAGTCTGAGCATTCTTTGGCATTGCCTTTCTTTGGGATTGGAATGAAAACTGACCTTTTCCAGTCCTGTGGCCAGTGCCGAGTTTTCCAAATGTGCTGGCATATTGAGTGCAGCACTTTCACAAGTTTCTGCAATGTAAAGAATACTAAAGACAAGAAATGTTTTAGTCACTCAGTCATGTCCCATTCTTTGTGACCCCATGGACTCTAACTTGCCAGATTCCTCTCTCCTAGAAATTCCCAAGCAGGAATACTGGAATGGGTAGTCATTCCCTCCCAGAAGTTCTTCAAGAAAACAAAGCAAAAAGAAAATAAGAAGAAAAAATTGATCAAGTCATGTTAATATTTTCATACATACGGTTCAGTTCAGTTGCTCAGTCATAACCGACTCTTCGCTATCCCATGGCACACAGCTCGCCAGGCCTCCACCAACTCCCGGAGCCTACTCAAACTCATCTCCACTAAGTACAGACATACACTCACATGGGTCTATATGCTCAATTAGAGGAAGAGACAAAATTTTTCATGTCACTAAATCAGGTAATTTTGAATGGGGTAAAAATGTACATAATGTTAGAGGATGATATTCTTCATTTGCACTGAGCTGTACTTTAAATTTTAATACAGTTGAGCATAGGACTAATAAGATTCTTGTAAATATTTTGGAAAATACAAATACCTGTGTAATTACCTGCAATGAGACTCTGTGATGTAAGCATGGAGTATACTGGAAAAGATCAGACCTGGGTTTGGGATGAAAACTCCCACTCCCAAAACCCATCATCTCTGCTAAATACACATGAGTGTTCATTTCCCAAAGCAGAAAGAAAGTAAGAAAACATGAAGTTACTGCATTAATTGTGATAGTTTAGGCATATCCCTCACTTTTTCTTTCCAAGACACTTGTTCAAGTCAAGTGGAAAAAAACAAATTCATAGCATGGGAATCTCACAAACCAGTGAACATGAGTCATGCAGTAAGAAGTACATGGAGGAATGCATTATCACTGCATGGGTATTTTGGCATTTGTATGGAAACTATGATCTGAATCTATCATTAAAAACTGTTAGTTTGGGGACTTCAGTGACTAAGAACATGAGCTCCCAATGCACGGAGGTCAGGTTCTTTCCCTGATCAGGAAACTAGATCCCACATGCTATAGTTAAGAGTTTACATGTCACAACCAAAGAACCTGAACATTACAAGGATGACTGAAGATCCTACTTGCCACAAGAACACCCAGTGAAGCCAAATAAATATTTTAAAAATGTGTTGTAAGCAAATTTCACTTCATATATACCTTCCCTGATCTGTAGCCTAACGTTGCGGTCCTTTAATGGACTGGAATCTGGTGGTCGGAGTCGACAATAAGAAAGTAAAAGAAAGAAAGGGGCTGATATTTCCTGGCTTGTGCAGAGAACCAATAAAGCCCTTGACACAGGGCTTGTACCACTCACGAAAGCACAGGGCATCCTCTCGAAGAGGTCTGGAAAGCCCGGGAAAGAAAGTGAGCTTGGCAGGATTCCACGCTCCAGAGAACTACCTGAGGGAGAGAAAGAAAGAAAGATACGGGGACCCAAGCTCTAATGGAATAAGGGTGCTTTAATGATCTTTGTGTGAGCATATATAGGCTGTTAAAGAATTTCTTTGACAATGATAAAGATCAGAAAACCAAACGAATAGTAACCGCTACCAAGGAAACAAAGAATTAACAATGGTCACAAGGTCAGAAGACAACCCATATCTCAACAGGGAGGGTCGTGACTAGGCAGAGTAACCAAAGGGAAAGAATTTACTGAAGGAAATCCATACACACAATCCATCTCATTATCTCAGTTCTGGGAGCAGGACTGAACTGGTATTGTACTATAATATGACTTTTACACAGCAATATTTTCTACGGTAATCCAAAAACAAAAAAAGATGAGAAATGACCCACACACCATTTCAGAAACTATTCTGATCTGGAAAAGAAATGATAAAATAATCAGAACACCATGGGCATATTTATTTTTGAGTGTTGTATTGGTATGACACAGGATGAATTGTCTATCAAGGAAACAAGTAATATTTTTGAAAAGCATACTCTGACCCAAGAGTTCTTGAGTGGGAGAAAAATGCCATTTATTTTAACAAGCTTAATTTTTTTCAGAGTATTGTTAACAAGCTTCTTTTAACTAGTGATATTCAAAATTCTGCTCCACAAATGACTGTTTTGAATAGTAACGAAATACAATAGTAAGGTAAACATTCATACTTACTTTTGAACGTCAAGTGTTTTACAAATTTTACAGTTCAAATATGATAACATCCTCAGTAGCAACAATCATTTTAACTATTTAGGATATACTACATATCTTTCTGAGAATTTTTACAGAGTCTTGGATGTGTAATGGAAATAATTTAAAATCAATTATGTTGTTGTTCCACCTTTTTGCAAATATGTACCAAACATTCCTTAAATAGCTTAAATTTATCTCACTTTATGTACCCTAAACTTTAATAATACGCAGACAAACAGATAGGGACAACTCTAAAGAGAGTTCACAGAAGTTTCTCTAACTGTGAAGAATACAAAATACAAGAAAAATAACTGATCAAATCATATGAACATTTTCATGCATACATATATTAAAATGGAACTATATATTCATTTCATTAAAATGAAACAATCTAAGGCCATGGAAAATATGTAAGAACAATTTTCAAAGGTTAGAATAAATAAAAATATTCATGAAATGATGATGGCTTTTATAAACCCTAGGTTTCTGCACACAAAGATGCACACATAAATACACTAAAGGCAAAAGCAACTGTCCATAAGTAACAGATCTTTTGGAAGAAACATTTTTAATCCACCTTTTTTTAAAAAATTCAAGTATATTTTAGCATTTATGGTAAAACAAACATTTACAAATTTTGCATGAATGCATGCTAAGTCACATCAATCATGTCTAACACTTTGCGACCCCATGGACTGTAGCCATCCAGACTCCTCTGTCCGTGAGATTTCCCAGGCAAAAATACTGGAGGGGGTTGCCATTTCCTTCACCAGGGGACCTTCCCAACCCAAAGATCAAACCCAGTTCTCCTGCATTGGCAGGTGGATTCTTTACCACTGAGCCACCTGGGTTCACTGAAAACAATTTTTTCTCTTTAGTAAGAATAATCAAAAACACAATATGAGAAATAGTCTACATTTTTATTAGCAAATATACCATGACACCTACCTATTTAGAACACATTTCTAGACCTATGTGAAGAAACTGTAAACCTTTACTGAAGCACATAATGTCTGAAAATCACAAGTTTTATTTGGAAGATGTGGTGACATAAAGACTTCAGCGACTGCAAATTCAGAACAATTCAAACTCAAAACGAGAGCCAACATAACTATGAATTTAAAAACGAAAAAACACCTAAATAGAGGGCAATTACAGATTTCTGTAATTACAATCTGTAAATCTGTAATTCTGCCAAATTACAGACGAAGTTATCACTGTACAGACTAGTGAAACTTCAAAATAAATGAAGCAAAATAGTAAGAAGGTAGCCAAAGAAGCTCACCTAAAGAGAGATTTAGACATTATTTTTAACAATAAAATAGAAGGTAAACACAACAAAATATTTTTTTTAATAATGCAACAGCTGAGGTATTCCAAGGTAACAACAAAAATCAGAGGGGGTAAAAAAAAGGTCAAAGGGCATAAAAAAAAGATTTAGGTTTCAGCATTGTGTAATAAAGAATTTAGGGACTTGCCTGATGGTCCAGTGGTGAGAAATCTGCCTGTCAATGCAGACGACATGGGTTCCATCCCTGATCAGGGAAGATCCCACATGCCTTGAAGCAGCTAAGCTACTGTGCCACAACTACTGAAGCCCACCTGCTCCAGAGCCTGTCAGTTATTAATACAACGACTGAACCCGCGCCTTGGAGCCACAGCTCCACAACAAGATAGTATAGCTCCTCCTAATCACAACAGAGAAAGCTCAAGTGCATCAGCAAAATCCCAGTATAGCCAAAACTAAATAAATACTAAACTAAAAGAAAAAAAAAAAAAGAATTTGGCAGGCTTTGGTCCCTAGGTTGTGGAAGTTTCTTAACTACTTGTAATTAACTAGTTAACTACTTCCACGTTTATTAATTTGGAATTTAAGTGTTTTATTCTTTTGGAATTTCCTTAGTGACTGAAGTAGCTTTATTACTCTCCGTGGGCCCTGATTATTTATGCTACCAACATGACCTAAAGTGGGCCCTTGGTTTAATAATGGGACGACTCAGGTTGTGAGGCTGGACAGTTCACAAAGACCAAGGATGTGACTAGAGGTTTGGGGCTTTGAGCCAGGTGGGCTTATTAGCCCAACCTCTAAGGAGGGGAGAATGCTGGAGATGTTATCAATCCCGACTATGTGGCTAAACTGCAATAAAACCTTGAGTGAGCTTCTTTGGCTGGCAATACTCTGTTTTCTATCACACTGATGTGCCAAGAAGGCAATGGGTCCCTTGGGATGATGACTATGGGTCAGTTCAAACAAACCCGTTGAGAAGTTAAGGAGCTTAATCAAGTCCAAAGAAGCAGCATTTCAAGAAAGAGACGGAGCAAACAAACAAAAGGACTATACCTCTTACCTCGGAATGAGTCATTTCTGATTCCTTGTTTTCCTCTTTCTCTGGGCTTCCTTCTCAGGTAAGATCAGTCGTGGGAAGTGACCCCTGAGTGTTGAGAATAGGCTGTTTAATACTTAGAAAAACACACCGAGCTCCCTGTAACACAGCCCCACACAGAGGGAGGATCTCAACAGGTACAAAACACAATCCTCTACGGCCACTGACACAGCAGGGATTCTGGAACACAGAATCAAACGAGGTGTTTTTCGTTTTATTCTTTTCCTCAGGACTCGCGGCCCTTTCTGTGAAAACCACACGTTTCAGGCCGACCCTCCCCTTCAAACCTCAGGCGAGACCCTGACCAAACTCCATACAGAATAGAACCTCCTTCACCTCTTCGCGGATCAAGGACCTAGGGGTTGGGCAATACAGGACTTTAAGCAGCGGTCTCTACAAGTTACAAGGTAGAACTGCCAGAGAAGGACGTGGACTCTAGAACGATACTAACAGGAAGCGGACGTGGACCCCAGGGACGCGGCAGCTGAGCTAAAGGACTTCAGAATCTCTCACGGCGATGCGAGGACACACACTGGGGACGGGAAAATGGGGACGGTAGTTTGAACGTCCACAGAAACCCCGGAAACCCACGTGTGAAGGACAACAGGCTGTGGGACTAGGAAATCCGGGTTTTAAATGAACAAACTCACCAGAACTCTGTCGCTCATTTAAACGCTATTCCGGGTCTGCAGGATACTACGCACGCGCGGGCGGAAGATCCGTAACAAAGGAAGGTGAGTGCGCTACGCCACGGCCAACGAGAGGCGACGTAAGGGGAGAGGGTGGGACGAGGCCGGAAGCGCATGTACGTAGGGGCTGGGCCAGTGGGGGCGGAGCTTTACCTCCCCTCACCCTGTCCCTGTCAGTTTTGGGTCTGTTGGCCCTTCAGTCCACCTGTGCTTCAGTTTCTCTGCCTTTTGATGCCTTTAAATCTCTTTGATTTCCTCTGGAGCAGAGCTGCTTCCTGCTTGTTCTAAGTTAGTGTTTCACACAACTTAAGGCAAAAGAGAAGAATTTTGAGAGCTGCCTCTATGGGAAGCCGAGATGTTTTCAGCAAGTTGAAAAACAGGAAAAATTAAAAAGCCCATTGTATGAGTGTGTGAAGATGGGTGTCTCCTCAGTGACGAAAAGTAGAATGTAATCACTCAGATGATCCGTTGGGAGTGTCACGCGAGTGTATACTCCTCGATTCTGTCTCGTCACAACAAAGATTTGGAGTGACGGACATTAAAACACCCCTCGGCGTGTCACAGCTCTCGGGTCTTGGACAGCTTGTTATAATTTTTGTCTTTTAATTTCGTGGCTGCAGTCACCATCTGTAGTGATTTTGGAGCCCAGAAAAATAAAGTCTGACACTGTTTCCACTGTTTCCCCATCTATTTCCCATGAAGTGGTGGGACTGGATGCCATGATCTTCGTTTTCTGAATGTTGAGCTTTAAGCCAACTTTTTCACTCTCCACTTTTACTTTCATCAAGAGGCTTTTGAGTTCCTCTTCACTTTCTGCCATAAGGGTGATGTCATCTGCATATCTGAGGTTATTGATATTTCTCCCGGCAATCTTGATTCCAGCTTTTGTTTCTTCCAGTCCAGCGTTTCTCATGATGTACTCTGCATATAAGTTAAATAAACAGGGTGACAATATACAGCCTTGACGTACTCCTTTTCCTATTTGGAACCAGTCTGTTGTTCCATGTCCAGTTCTAACTGTTGCTTCCTGACCTGCATAAAAATTTCTCAAGAGGCAGATCAGGTGTTTTGGTATTCCCATCTCTTTCAGAATTTTCCACAGTTTATTGTGATCCACACAGTCAAAGGCTTTGGCATAGTCAATAAAGCAGAAATAGATGTTTTTCTGGAACTCTCTTGCTTTTTCCATGATCCAGCGGATGTTGGCAATTTGATCTCTGGTTCCTCTTCCTTTTCCACCGCCATTTTGTACTCCTGTTTTCTATTCTACCTACCTAACAGGAGGAAGCCTCAGTAACTGTAACCAGAGATCTGCTTACAACTATGGATTGCTCTCTACAGTAATTCTCCTTCAGAAAAATTTAGAAAAGAGGATTGATGAAATACTTTCTAGTATGCAGTCTCTGATATATATTTCAATTTGATTTTTGATTACTTTTCTACATATTTGTTACAACATTTCCATAGGTTTCTTGTATAAACTCTTGTTTTTTGATGTATGTTTAGGGCAAACCTCTTCCATCACTTGTTCTGTCACTCTCCAGCGTGTGTTCTGAGATGTTTGGTGACATGACCATGACTAAAGGCTTTGCCTGCAGCCATGAAATTAGAAGACGCTTACACCTTGGAAGGAAAGTTATGACCAACCTAGATAGCATATTCAAAAGCAGAGACATTACTTTGCCAACAAAGGTTCGTCTAGTCAAGGCTATGGTTTTTCCTGTGGTCATGTATGGATGTGAGTGTTGGACTGTGAAGAAGGCTGAGCGCCGAAGAATTGATGCTTTTGAACTGTGGTGTTGGAGAAGACTCTTGAGAGTCCCTTGGACTTCAAGGAGATCCAACCAGTCCATTCTGAAGGAGATCAGCCCTGGGATTTCTTTGGAAGGAATGATACTAAAGCTGAAACTCCAGTACTTTGGCCACTTCATGCAGAGTTGACTCATTGGAAAAGACTCTGATGCTGGGAGGGATTGGGGGCAAGAGGAGAAGGGGACGACAGAGGATGAGATGGCTGGATGGCATCACTGACTCGATTGACTTGAGTCTGAGTGAACTCTGGGATAAAGGCCTTTAGCCTTGCCATATTCCATACATTTAATACATCTCTCCCCCATATGAATTGGGTGATGTTGAGTAAGATTTGAACTTGTAATAAAGGTTTGCCACTTTCTTTACATTTGTATGGTTTCCCCCCAGTATGGATTCGAATATGTGCAGTCAGTGTTGAACTTCGAATAAAGGTTTGACCACTTTCTGTACAATGATAAGGTCTCTTGCCAGTATGAATTCGCTGATATTGAGTAAGATGTGAGCAACGGATAAAGGCTTTGTCACATTCTTTACATTTATAAGGTTTCTCTCCGGTATGCATTTGCTGATGTTGAGTAAGAGTTGAGTTCTGATTAAAGGCTTTGCCACATACTGTACATTTATAAGGTTTCTCTCCAGTATGAATTCGCTGATGTTGAGTAAGATGTGAGTGACAGATAAATGCTTTGCTACATCTGTACACTTGAAAGGTTTCCTTCCTGTATGAATTTTCCTATGTCTACTTAGATTGGATGAGTTATTAAAGACTTTCCCACATATCTTACACTTGTTTTCTTTCTGTGACTTCTGAATAGTCTGATGTTGAACCAGTTCTGAAGACTGATTAGAAATGTTATCATATTCACTACAATTATAAGTCTTCTCTCCAGTATGAGTACTCATATAGAGAAAGACCTGCTATCTGATAAAAGATATTTCTACATTTATTACTTTTTGAATCCCTGTGTGCAGATTCAGGTCCCTGATGTTTCATAAGTTTTGAGTCTCTTTCAACCTTATACCCAGTTTTATTGCCTGAATACCCTCTCACTCCATCATAAATACTCTTGCAATTATTGGGGCTGGAGCTCTTACTTAAGGGTTGACTCATTTCATTTTATTACATGTTGAAAGTTCTTCCACGTTAACCATATAATGGGATGTATTGAACAATGATGGTTTGGTTATATCTCTTCCATTATTATCAACATTACACATTTTGGCATGGGCAGAAAATATCTGTTGGTGGAAGAATAATGACCCCCTGCTCATATATCCCTCAAATTGATTATATTGTGAGTTTTCCCCCTCATTTTTAAATTTCTGGTGTTCAGATATGCTTGAATGTTTGTTTAATCTAAGCCTATATTGAATATTGTTTGAATGAGTATTTGTAGTAGACATTAGATTACCTTCTGGGCTTTCCACGTTTCCTTTCAGAGAACAGGTATGTTTCAAAAAAGGATGGAAATCTTTTCTTAAACACTTACAGTTCTCATTAGATGTTGAAGACTGAAGTTGGTGTTCTCCCCAGTTTGACTTGTATTGCTCATTTCTTTTTGCAGGAATGTTTGTCTTATGTATAACTCTCTCAGTCTCTTCGTGTCCATATAAACATCCTCTCTGTCTTTCTTATGCCCTCGTATGTTCCCAGTTGTTCATTAAATGTAAATTTCTGTGGTGAAATACTTTATATTTTCCTAGGTTTGCTTTTGGGAATACATCTTCTAACCCTGGATTCTTGGCATCAAATCCTGGGTGTCATGAGGAGACAAAGCTGAAAGATACCAAATACCAAGTTATTTTACCTACTATTCTTAGTGAATATCGTTAAAGATTTAGAGAAAAGTGATGAATCCTTTGCTTGTTTAAAAATAAAATAGAGACAGAAAGATCAAGATGCCAGAGGATCAGGCAGAGATAGTTCATCTCTCTCCACAAACACAACAAGAATACATCAGAAATGGAAGAATTTTCACAGAGCCCCCGGTGAACACAAGCTGTGGACAATGAAAAGGTCAAGAAAGATTCTTGCTTTGACAGGTAGGACAGGAGAAAGAAGAAGGAAAAGGAACAGGAAAGGAAGTGGAGTGGGACCTGCAAACCCTGGGGGGATCTGAAGAGAGGAGAGGTCTCCACATCCAGGGAAGCTCCTCACTAGTGGGGGGAGCCCATTTGAGACAGAAGGGGAGCCTCATTCTCTGTGGGAAGAGAACACACCAACAGTCTGTGGCAGCAAGACAGAGCGAGACCTGTACACAGTGTACTGACCCCTGCCCTGCCCACCCAGCATGAGAGGGTGTCCACTGCTGCAGACAAGGGCTGGGTGCTGGAATGTGGGGTCTGGAGAGCAGATCCAGGCAGAGGACTGCTGTGGTCCGTGAGGAGACATCCTGCAGGAAAGGCAGGGAGGGAGGAGCTCTATAAATGGGGATGTTGTGGCAGAAGGCTGAACCACAATACAGTATAGCTGCATTGCTGAGTGATGACGAAAGAAGAACCCCACCGTAGCCCCTCTCCCCCTGTGCTGGCCCCTGCCTCGCCAGCATCCAGGAAGGGCTCTCACTCAGGTGGGCTCTATTGAGCCCCAGCCACGGCCTCCCCCCATGGACCTCCTCCACCATCAGCAGACTCCTGTGCTCTGGATAGCCTCTGGAGCAGACACCTGTGAGTAGGGCACATGCACAGACGGAGCTGAAAGCGCAGCTAGCCCCAGGGTTAAGGAAGAAAAGCTGAAATCTCTCCTCACAACTGCACAAACAATGCTTTTATACCCACAACCGGTTTGTAACCTCAGCCCCTGAAGAGCATCTGAATGGAGAAGCAGGACCCCACCCATCCACCACGTCACAGCAGGTGTAGCTTTCGCAGCTGTAGACTTTGTGGGCTCGTACATGAGGGGATGGGGCCAGGCTGGAGTCTGAGCTGCCCCCACAGCACCACATTGGATCCAGCTCCATGATGAATGCGATCCTGGGTCCTGATTTCAATGGGTCTATGCTGGTGACCTGGTGAAAACAGCATCTGAGAGACATCGAGGCCATGTGCCGGGATACCCATGGTTAAGGTGGGGCCAGGAGCAGTGAAGACCAGGGTCACATGAGAGCTCACACAAGGCATGAAACATGACACACAGAACACTCCCCGAGGTGAACATCCCCAGAGGAGCAATACTTAGTGGCTTCTCTCCCAGTGCGTATGATCCAATCCCACCTGCCTCCACCATAGATCAGAAACAAAGTGAAGAAACAGATCTGGGGGCTCTATTCCACAAACCAGGGAGCAGACTCCACCCCTGACAGGGTAGTGACAAACAGAGAGCAATGGGAAACTCCCCTCAATGTCCAGGGCACAATAACAGCAATCACACCCCCTGTCAAGGGGATAAGGACACAAGTGTGGACCAACCTCACACTCCAGGGGACAGACACCAGAAGGAAAAACTAGGAATCTGCAGTTTGAATAACACAGAACACAAACATAGAAAATTGCACAAAATGATTATACAAAGAAATATGCTGTAGATGAAGGAACAAGATAAAAGCCTACAGGAACCAATATATGAAGAGGCGATATTAGTCAGTATAATGATTAACTTTACCCTTCAATTCAGTTCAGTCGCTCTGCTGCTGCTGCTGCTAAGTCGCTTCAGTCGTGTCCAACTCTGTGCAACCCCATAGACGGCAGCCCACCAGGCTCCCCCATCTCTGTTCAGTCATGTCCAACTCTTTGTGACCCGTGGACTGCAGCATGCCAGGCTTCCCTGTCCATCGCCAACTCCCGGACCTTGCTCAAACTCATGTTCATTGATTCGGTGATGCCATCCAACCATCTCATCCTCTGTCGTCCCCTTCTCCTCCTGCCTTCAGTCTCTCCCAGCAT
>NW_011481367.1:524-2240 GCF_000754665.1 Bison bison bison | reverse complement strand
GAATGACTTCCTCACTGACACTTGGACCTCTCACCTGAGTCATCGGCTCCATCCATTCACACATACCTGGGTATACGGCCACTGTCTTCATTGTCCTTATATTCCTGGGCTCCTTCATTTGCTCCAGAAAAGTGACAAGGTCCAGCTTAGAAACCACAAGGCCTGTTCATCAGAGAAAGGAATATATGTTTTGCTAGAGATTCTTTACTTTCCAATCTAGTATGTATCTAGGTGATGAGAGAATGTATGATAGAATGTTAAGACAGCCTAGAAAGTGATTTTCTCAAATACTTTATTGAAAGCACCTATACAATGGTAGGGAGAAGAAAATAGCAACACAATCCAGCATTCTTGCCAGGAGATTCCCACGGACAGGGGAGCCAGGTAGGCTAAAGTCCATGGGGTCGTGGAGAGTTGGACACAATGAGCTACTTCACTTTCACTTTTCATGCACTGGAGAAGGAAATGGCAACCCACTCCAGTGTTCTTGCCTGGAGAATCCCAGGGATGGGGGAGCCTGGTGGGCTGCTATCTGTGGGGTCGCACAAAGTCAGTCATGACTGAAGTGACTTAGCAGCAGCAGCAGCATACAACACTTACTACATAAAAGTCAAATTCTGAAATTCTGGTCATGTGCTACAAGGCAAAAGTAAGTAGTGGAAATTTGATTTGAAGAGGAAGGTAGCATCATTTTATACCACAGAACGTACAGAATTAGCACTAACTTAGAGGAAGCAGGAAGATTACATCAAGAACGAAATAAATTAGAATCATAATAAATCATCATGAAGTCTGGCATGCTGTAGTCCATGGGGTCCCAAAGAGTTGGACACGACTGAGAGACGGAACTGAACTGACTGGTAGGTATAATTGACTCTCTTTGCAGTACAGTAGTACAAAATTGTAAAACAGCTATATTCCAATTAGAACTTTTTAAACTGATTTCTTTATATAATCTAAAAATTGTTATTACTTGAATCAACTATTAATAATATGGTGGGAAATGTGTAAGCATTTATGCCAGTTTATTTTAAAATTCTATGAGATAATTGAATATATTAAATATTTTGCATTTTAGAATTGGGGCAAATACATTTAAAATATTTAATATGAGATCATGTAAGGAAAAGAGAAACTTTGAAGTCAGCCAGAGATGTGCATTCTTTCATTTTCGGGAGGTTTTGCTTTCTGTGGTGAAAAAAGTATTTGAGTTTGAAATTTATTTAGAAGGTCCTATCTCTAGCTCCCACTGGATAAGAAGTTATAAATCAGAAAACAAAAACCTGTCTCCATTATTCCTAGAAATTTAGCAGTTTGTCTTCCACTTCACTCACACATTTTTGGCTAGAGGTACAAAGAAACTTTAAAAGGACTGTCATACAGTTACTCAAAATGGGCAGTTTTCCTAGGACCCCCAGAAATGGAAGAGCAACCAATGAATGCAGTTTCTCACAAGACAAGAGGAGACTTCTAGTTCACACTGTGATGAAGGAAAGTAATCACTGGAGATGAATTTATGAATGATTTAAGAGACAGACTAGGGCAGGTGATACATTTCTATGACCGCAGTGGACACAAACCCAGGTTTTCCAAAATCATTTCCACTGAAGATGATCTTCCAAAACCACCTGACGAAGGATGACTTCCTCTAGCTCCTTGGACCTCTTATCTGAGTCATCATCTCCATCCATTCATACATACCTGGGAATATGGCTG
>NW_011481367.1:0-365 GCF_000754665.1 Bison bison bison | reverse complement strand
GGACAGAGAAGCTTCTGACATAGACCTGAGAAGGGGGCGGACAGTGCCCCCTTGCTAGTCTAAACAAGGAAGCTATAAACTTTTTTAATCAGTAATTACAATAAATCAAAAGAATGTCTCAAGGTTGTAAAAATTTTAACAGACCCACTCCGACAATTTACGTTTGAGGATAACAGGATTAGAACTTAACAATAGAAAGATCCTACCAGACCCAGACCCCTTTATTGACTATGCCAAAGCCTATGACCGTGTGGATCACAACAAACTGTGGGAAATTCTTCAGGAGATGGGAACACCAGACCACCTGACCTGCCTCCTGAGAAATCTGAATGCAGGTCAAGAAGCAAGTTAGAACTGGACATGGG
>NW_011481366.1:19249-22193 GCF_000754665.1 Bison bison bison | reverse complement strand
CTCTTGAGAGTCCCTTGGACTGCAAGGAGATCCAACCAGTCCATCCTAGAGGAGATCAGTCCTGGGTGTTCACTGATGATGCTAAAGCTGAAATTCCAGTACTTTGGCCACCTGATGTGAAGAGCTGACTCATTTGAAAAGACCGTGATGCTGGGAAAGATTGAGGGCAGGAAGAGAAGGGGACAACAGAGGATGAGATGGTTGGATGGCATCACCAACTCGATGGACATGGGTTTGGGTGAACTCCAGGAGTTGGTGATGGACAGGGAGGCCTGGTGTGCTGCGGTTTATGGGGTGGCAAAGAGTCTGACACAACTGAGAGACTGAAATGAACTGAACTGAACTGAGCTGATGTTATAGTAGTTGGTACACAAGTCATGAAGAATCAATTTCTTGTACTTCACCTGCTGAACTGATAATAAATAGAACATGTTAAAGTCATTTCCACAAGTTCAATGGCAGTTTTCTCTGGGTATTTTGGCAGCACCTGTCACCCAGGTTGTCATGAAAAAGCTGATTAAATGAAAGGCTAGTAAATCAACCTGTGCCTGTGATGAAAGAACTGACTATAATGGGTTTATTTATTTAGTTCAGTTGGTGAAGGATTGGAATACGTGTGGTTTGGGCCCTTGTGAGTTACCTAGGCATGTTAGGGATAAGCTGGTAGTGAGACAATGGGTGACTTTGTGAGGGAAGAAAGCAGGGACATGGGGGCCAAGACTAATTAAAAATGTATTAGGCCACAGTAGTTCAAGGGTGTCTGATACAGTAATTCATTTCAGTTCTAATATTCCATTTGTTCTTTCCACTTCTTCAGAAGATAGAGGGACAATAAGAGTAGCAAAATTTCTGAGTGAGGGCAAACTTTATATAACTATCTCAGAGAAACTACTTCCTTATACAGATACAATTTGAATTGACACAGGTAGTAAACACAGCATCAAGTTCATTTTTAATTATGGTGAGTGTTGTGGTTTATCAAAGGATTGCTTCCACCCATGTGAAGAATAAAAATACTGTTACTAGTACATATTCATAACCCATGGAGATGTGAAATTGTTTAAATTTCTTTTGGAAATACTCAATTATTTCCTTGGTATAGTATAATAGTTCATATTCGACTTTTACAAATTTTATGGGATTTTGTGGGTTCCAAGAAATTCATGCGCTAACCCTAATATCTACCAATCTAGAAAATGTCCTACAATATTTTTTTAAATGTTGCAGCCAATATTTCCCTAATGCCATATCTAAGGATTTAGTAAGAGTTCAATGGAGATCATTTAGCTTCACCAGATTCTTGTCTTGGCTTTGATATATTTTGTCCTCATGGATCAAACAAACCAATCATTCCTAGTCATTCTGTACAAAATCAGGGTCTGGCATTCTGAACATAAGATGGAATTTTTAAGCCTTTCCGTGGATTTGCCTTTATGTTCTAGAAGAGGTTCTTGCACAAGGACTTTACTCAGAAAATTATGTTTAATGTGATAATCTGCTCGATCATTTTTACCCCATACTCTGCAGAGTCTTTCATGCTAAGAGACTTTGTCTTTATGACAAAATTTCTTTGAGTAGCATGATGACATCAAATAATTCATGTATTTAGTGTTCATTTTAATTGGAGTACATAAGACATATGCCAAGACTAAGAAACATCAGAGAGTTAGGAAATCTCATCTCCGTTGTATTTGGAAGCTATGAATGGCATTCCAAACCTACCGACTAACACTGAATATAATTTTTTTTTGTAAATTGACTTGCCCAAGAGTGATGCACAAGTTCAGCTACTTGAATTAATTATACTTCCCCTAAGGATTGAGTTTTATAAAGGGGTCTGGAGTAATAATGCATAAACAGCCTGGTATTGTCCCTTTCAATTTTTAAGGTTAAATACTTATTAATGAAGAATTTTGTATGAGAATGTCTGAAAGATCTGTTCTGCACACGGACACTTCTTGAATGACAGAAGTGCAATCATGAGTGTCCTTTTATTTAGAAATATATTACAGTTGAATAATGGGAGAAGAAATTAATAATATTTCATATTTATTCAGCCAACTGATATTATAGTGTTGGTTGTTTTCAGAGAGTTATAGTGTATAACTCAGAGAGCAGAGTGGTTTGTACTGCAAGTGGTACCATCAGATTTAATGAAGATACTAGAGCAAGATTTGATAACACTTCAACCAATTTATCTGAGGCTGCTGTTATTTTGAGACAAGGCTGATAAATTTTGGATACTGTATCAAGAGGTAGAATAATAGGCCAGGGGTCTTTGTTATTTGCCATGATGTTGAATAATATTCCTAGAGCATGGCCTTACTTTTAACATACATATGCAGAGAAAATGTTTCATTACTGTCAATAATATTGCAATTATAGTCCTTTGTAGGTATATGGGGTCAACTAGAGAAGGAAATGGCAACCCACTCCAGTATTCTTGCCCGGAGAGTCCCATGGGCAGAGGAGCCTTGCAGGCTACAGTCCATGTGGTTGCAAGAGTTGGACAAGACTCAGCGACTAAACCAACCAACCAAGGAAACAGTGCATTTCAAAAAGTAGTGATTCCTCAAAGATTGTTTATTCATCATTTTTGTTTAATTGGACAGATATTTTGTGATGTAATAAATCTCAGTTGACTGCTCTACAGATTAGGGTACAGTGTCGAAAAGTAAAAAATCACTCAGTAATGACTTGGTTTTTTATTACTTCTTCTAAGTTCAACCCCAAACGCTTTTCTGGTATTTGATGAATTATCACTAGCTCACACGGAATACATGATGATGTAAAGGACTGTTTTACCGCGCTCAAGGAAATTGGTATCTTTTCAGTTACAGACATACCCTAGGGATGTTCTGTTAAAGGACTTCTGCAGGTAGAGGCCTAACAACAAAACAGACCTAAGAGGTTAGAGCAACTTGTTCAGATTTCCAAGTGCCAT
>NW_011481366.1:16715-18658 GCF_000754665.1 Bison bison bison | reverse complement strand
TTATACTTTCAGTATACAATATACTTTATACTGTATACAATATACTGAGCCAGAGTGCACCAGAGAAGGGGTGATTTGCACAGTGTCTTCCTGACAGAGCATGCAGGAGAAGTAATAGGAGAGCTGCTGCTGCTACTGCCAGGTCACTTCAGTCGTGTCCAACTCTGTGCGACCCCATAGACGGCAACCCACCAGGCTCCCCAGTCCCTGGGATTCTCCAGGCAAGAACACTGGAGTGGGTTGCCATTTCCTTCTCTGATGCATGAAAGTGAAAAGTGAAAGTGAAGCCGCTCAGTCATGTCCGACTCTTAGCGACCCCATGGCCTGCAGCCTACCAGGCTCCTCGGTCCATGGGATTTTCCAGGCAAGAGTCCTGGAGTGGGTTGCCATTGCCTTCTCCAAATAGGAGAGCTACAGCCTCCAAAAACAATGACCTTTTAAAAACTTTTAATTTTAAATTGAAGTATAGTTGATATACAATGTTGTGTTAGTGTCAGGTGTACAGCAAAGTAATTGTTATGTACGTGAGTATAATATGTATACACATAGTATATGTATTCTTTTGCAGATTTTCCCTTATAGATTTTCGCAAAATATTGAGTATTTTGTAACAATCTTGAAATTGTGAGAGATAAGGAAGTGAGAGAAGATGGTGTATTGAAAAGAATAATAGAGCAATCAATCTCTGTATTGCACTGCAAATATACTGCTGGTCTTTGCAAATATTGGTGCAATCCTATTTAATTAACATCTGTTTATTGGCACACTAGGAGTACTTTTGTTGCTTGGGAGAAAGTTTTAAGCACAGAAGTGAACAACATATGTTTTCTGGTTCTGCAGTGGCTATTATGGTAAGAATGATTAAAAATGTTATTGACCTTGAAATGCCTGCTGCTTTAAAATATTTTTCTTTGCTTCATCCTTCCACCTTCATGAAAAATTTCTTCTACTTTTTTCAAAGGCTGTATTTGTAGGCTTTACGAATGAGCTATAGTCATAACATGAATATATTTTTGTTATGCACTGTTGGTATAAATCTAGTATATATTAGTTATGCATTGTTGGTTTAAATCTAGCTAATTTTTTATTAGATTGGTTTAAATGCAAATTCTATTTTTAAATTTCTATAAATAAAATGCTTGTCAAAGTATACTTTAAACAATACAAAATGTTGTGCAATAAAATGTTTTCTCTGAAATTTGTATGAACATAGTAGATTTAATACACATTTATCTCTAAGATAGTAAAGAAATCAGAAGAGTATAAACCTGCAATCGCAAAAAGAATAGATAAGGAGATCACAGCACATAGTGATGTCAACAAAATTTCAGAAGGTGAGAAGTGTAAGGAAGAATTAAAGCTTTGTTACAGACTAGATGAAGAAGAAACCTAGGTTTAGTGCGAGAGGTGTCACAATGTGTGCTGTGGAAGAGTTTAGAAAAGAAGGACCAGTTATCTTTGAATAGTTGAGAAAGATGGTGTTGCTCTTGCGAGTGCCTGTGTATGTCTGGGTTGAAGGTTTGTGGCGGGCACTAAAATAGGAGGCCTGAGTGAGATTACTTATAAGTAAAGAACACCAGTGCTCTCCACAATTCTTTATAGTAGTGTTAGTTGATCGGTCATGTCTGACTCTTTGCGACCCCATGGACTGTAGCCTTGCAGGTTCCTCTGTTCATGGGATTTTTCCAGGCAAGAATACTGGAGTGGGTTGCCATTCCCTTCTCCAGGGGATCTTCCTGACCCAGGGATCAAATCCAGGTCTCCCTCATTGCAGGCGGATTCTTTACTGTTTGAGCCACCAGGGAATTTATAACAAGCAATAATTGCTTTCCAAATCCAGAAGAAAAGTGGAAGTTAGTCTTTGATGAATTAAGAACGTCACATAAAATATTGTTCCAAACTTTGTGTATTACCTGGGCTTCCCTGGTGGCTCAGATGGTAAA
>NW_011481366.1:15437-16295 GCF_000754665.1 Bison bison bison | reverse complement strand
AAATTGTAAGACCAACTTTACATTTTGCCATTCAGACTCCTCTTCTATAAATACTCCCCCTGTTATCCATATCACAATCCTTATTATGAATGGGTTTTAAAAATATTGTGCTTTGAAAACAGCATATTTTTCTGATCATACAAATTACATGCCAAATATAAGAAAATGCTTTATATAATTAATATGATATTGACAAGTCTATGATCACACAATGTTGCTAATATTCAGTTTACTCTTTTTATAAATTCCTATCTTAATTAGTATCTTTTTCCACTTAATATTAAATATTGAACTGAGCATTCCCCATTTCATTGTCTTGTTCCCACACATCAGCTTTGAAATAAATCTATGAGAAATATTAATAAATTACAATTTTACTTTGACATCCCTTTTATGCACATTGACCACTTTCTTACTGAGAAAATGTGACATGTGTTTTCCTTTAGTGCCAAGTAATAGTATATATTTTTTGTGTATTTGAGGAAAAGTAATGCTGAAGCTGAAACTCCAGAACTTTGGCCACCTCATGTGAAGAGTTGACTCATTGGAAAAGACTCTGATGCTGGGAGGGATTGAGGGCAGGAGGAGAAGGGGACAACAGAGGATGAGATGGATGGATGACACCACTGACTCAATGGACGTGAGTCTGAGTGAACTCTGAGGGATGGTGATGGACAGGGAGGCCTGGCGTTCTGCAATTCATGGGGTTGCAAAGAGTCGGACACGACTGAACAACTGAACTGAACTGAACTGAACTGAAGATAGAAAGTGATTTGAAAATGTCATGTTCAAATGATTGCAAATCAAATGGTGTATTTGCTTTCTCCTGTCTGGAAAATTTACTGCAAACTTCATGGC
>NW_011481366.1:11996-15337 GCF_000754665.1 Bison bison bison | reverse complement strand
AACAGAGGTTAATTTATTCTTTGTAATCCACAGGGCCAGAGAATCCAAATCACAGGAGAGGGGCTTCTACCTCTGGAAATGAGGTAGTCTTGGTTGCCCAGGGACCGTTTCTTATGACAGGTTCTTTAGGGTCAATCTTCTATTTGCACTATTTCTCTAGAAGACACAGGCAATATTGAGGCTTTCTTGGCTTTATTCTCACAGAGGTAACCAGAAAATTCCAAGTAATCAAAGTGGTTTTGGCAGAGGAAGATAATTCTGGAAACTCACAGAAGTTAAGGGGAAATGTCTTGTGGAAAGAACCTTTTATTGGGGAAATGTCAATGTCATTGTCTTGGGGAAAAAACATTGTAGTGGAGATTGGAAGAAAAATAATAGAATATAGACTCTGAGCCAGTGACGGCCAAGGCAGCAGAAGCATGCCAGTAGAATTGACTCATACTCATACTCTGGAGGAAATTCCTCTAAGGCTGAGTCACTCACTGCTTTTAAGATATGTGTGAGTTTGAGGTGTCTAATATAATGATTTGATATATGTATATATTTTGAAGTGATAACACTGATAAGGTTAGTGAACACATTTTTCACTGCACATAATTACCAGGGTTTTTGTCTTGTTGTTGTTATGGTCAGTTATTTAAGGTCTGCACTCCAAGTAACTTTCAAATGAAAAGTACAGTATTGTTAACTACAGTCACAGTTAACAGGCAAGTGCACTGGGACGATCCAGAGGGATGGTATGGGGAGGGAGGAGGGAGGAGGGTTCAGGATGGGGAACACATGTATACCTGTGGCATATTCATTTTGATATATGGCAAAACCAATACAATATTGTAAAGTTAAATAAAATTAAATTAAAAAAAATAGGCATTCAGAATATCAAATGATCTTTTTTCTCTTATACTATTCTTTGGCTTACATGTTTCTTTTAGAAAGATTTTCTCCCCGTAGTAGACAAAAGAGCATGGTATATGGGCTGAAAAGGAAAGTTTTATATTTTTATGTTTAAGAGTGAATCATCATGCTTTTCTAATTTCAAAACTAATATCAGGCCCATCATTCTAACTTACTAACCTCCTTCTAACTTACTAAAAATGACTCAGTTGTGTGCAGAGGTATAAATCTTAATCTCTATATTCTTACTGTGCATTTAAATTTTCAATCTAAGACATAATTTGTTTGATCTTTGCTGTCTTTATGCATCAGAGTCCCTCATAGGCACAGGTATGAGAAAGACATTTAACCAGAGAGTTCAGTAGGTAGAGATGTGACCACCGGATGGCGGTGCACCTCTGCTGATCAGAACATGTGGAGGGTTCATTGAGTGGGTTCTGAATAGATAGGTAGGCTTGGGGCAGAAGCAGAGCCTTTTTCTTATTGGCTGGGTAGACAGTGAAAGAAACCACTAGAGAAAAGAAGGGATGACTTGGTAACAGAAGCAGCTCTTCTGGCTGGTGACTGCAGATCCACAATTGATCCTAAATGGGAAAAACAATGAAGACATCCATTGGAGCTTTAATCACATTCTTGTGGCTACAGCTGGACTGTGAGTTAAGGATTTAAGGAAAATAGAGTGTATTAGTAGATATTCTTTAGATGCCAAGACTGAATTTATTCAGGTTTCTTCTAGTTATTGTAGAAAAGGAAAAGTAAACTCTAGAGCTAAATAATCTGACAACCCTTCTCCTTTCTCTGACTTCTACTTTCTCCGTAGGTGTCAGCCTTGGGAACAAGGTGGAGCAGAGTCCTACCCTGAGTGTCCAGGAAGGAAACAGCTCTGTTATCACCTGCACTTATGCAGATGGTAACTCAGTGTATTTCCCTTGGTATAAGCAAGAACCTGGGAAAGGTCCCCAGCTCCTTATAGCTATTCGTTCAAATAAGGGCAAAGAGGAAGACCAGAGACTGACTGTTTTATTGAATAAGACAACCAAACGTCTCTCCCTGCACATCGCAACCACTGAAGCTGGAGACTCAGCTGTCTACTTCTGTGCAGCAAGTACACAGTGCTTCCCAGGCATCTTCTGTCTGTACTCAAACATGTGACTGGGGCAGCCCCCTTCCTTTGGTGCAAGCTTCAAATATGACAAATGTTATATTGTTTGTAGGTGGAAACTGATGTGCTAGTCATAAAAAACATGTGAAAGAAAGTGAAAGTCACTCAGTCATGTCCAACTCTTTCCTACACATGGACTATACAGTCCACGGAATTCTCCAGGCCAGAATACTGGAGTGGGTTGCCATTTCCTTCTCCAATGCATGAAGGTGCAAAGTGAAAGTGAAGTCACTTAGTCGTGTCCGACTCCTAGCGACCCCATGGACTGCAGCCTACCAGGCTCCTCCATCTATGGGGTCTTCCAGGCAAGAGTACTGGAGTGGGGTGCCATCATCTGCAAAGCCTCACTCTGGCTGTTCTTTGTGCCCTGGGAGCAGTGACAAGGTGGGGTGGTGCTTGAGTCAGACGTTGTGTGATGGCTGGAATCCTTGGGCCACTTTTGATGATTGGCAGGCAAGGCATCCCCAGCCATTGGTGGGTAGTCCTGATGGAGCTGGTGCCCCAGTAGTAGGAAACGTGTCCATTTTAATGCCCTCCTGGAGACCTGGCTGCTGTTCCCAGGTGCTCCCCACTCCCCAGCTAAGCAGCACACCTAAGTATTCTGGGTGAGGTGAGAAAGGGGTGAGGCTTTTCTGTAGGTTCTCCCAAAGCTGGAGAGCAGATCCTTACTCACAGGTCCTCACTTTCCTCTGTGGAGAAATCACAGGTCAAGAATGTTTCCCCTGGAGCCCAGCTGTGTGCTTTGAGGGGAGGAGTGATGAAGGTAATGTGAAATTGTTCCCCTAACCCTCTTCAGTGTATCTAACCTCAGATGGTGTGCTGGAACTTCTCTGCTGGATTTCTGAACTTCTCAAAGCTCCCTTGGAGTATGACTGTGAAAATTGGTGTTTTTGGTGAGGTGAAAAGATGGTAGAAGGTTTCTATTTTGCTATTTTGAGTTCAGTACTTTAAATCTTAATTCCTAAGTAATTACATAGAAAATTTGACTATTTTTGATTTATATTTCTGTTTATTTTGAATTTTAATCCATTGTAGAGATCATGAAGTCATCACAGGATAATGATACGGAACAGTTTCACCACTCCCCAAAACTCCCTTGTGCTCTCCTTTTGTAACGAAAAACTCCCCATTCCTGTGCTGTGCTGTGCTTAGTCACTCAGTTGTGTCTGACTGTTCTCGACCCCATGGACTGTAGCCCACCAAGTCTCCTCTGTCCACTGCGATTTTCCAGGCAAGAATATTGGAGTGGGTTGTCATGCCCTTCTAAAGGGGATCTTTCCACCTA
>NW_011481366.1:11134-11896 GCF_000754665.1 Bison bison bison | reverse complement strand
AAGAGTACTGGAGTGGGGTGCCATCATCTGCAAAGCCTCACTCTGGCTGTTCTTTGTGCCCTGGGAGCAATGACAAGGTGGGGTGGTGCTTGAGTCAGACGTTGTGTGTTGGTTGGAATCCCTGGGCCACTTTTGATGATTGGCAGGCAAGGCATCCCCAGCCATTGGTGGGTAGTCCTGATGGAGCTGGTGCCCCAGTAGTAGGAAACGTGTCCATTTTAATGCCCTCCTGGAGACCTGGCTGCTGTTCCCAGGTGCTCCCCACTCCCCAGCTAAGCAGCACACCTAAGTATTCTGGGTGAGGTGAGAAAGGGGTGAGGCTTTTCTGTAGGTTCTCCCAAAGCTGGAGGGCAGATACTCACTCACAGGCCCTCACTTTCCTCTGTGGAGAAATCACAGGTCAAGAATGTTTCTCCTGAAGCCCAGCTATGTGCTTTGAGGGGAGGAGTGATGAAGGTAATGTGAAATTGTTCCCCTAACCCATGGATGTGAGAGTTGGACTGTGAAGAAAGCTGAGTGCCGAAGAACTGATGCTTTTGAACTCTGGTGTTGGAGAAGACTCTCAGGCAATGGAAACTATCTGCTCTGTCAGTAGGGGACCCAGGCAAAGTCGCTAAAAACATGTTCACAATTAGTCCACACAAGGATGGGAGGTGGACAATCAACACTGGAGAGCAAGAACAATTTTGTGCCATCTGTCTTCTTGAAGAAGATTTAAATAATGAGGACTGGAATTTGGAGTTTGGAGGAATCACATCTACT
>NW_011481366.1:9215-10828 GCF_000754665.1 Bison bison bison | reverse complement strand
TATGTTTTATGTACTAACCTACTCTGTTTACAGAGACTTACAGGGACTTATACTCAGTATATGTTCAAAAATAGTGAGAAGGAAACCTAGCAAGAAGCCTAACCCAAGGTTCTGAGCAACCATAGCTCTGACCCCAAGATGGCAGTATTTGCATTGGCCTTGCCTGTGGGTATGATTGAGTATGAAGCTGCAAAATCTGGTCTTTGGCTCAATAGGGTTGTAGTCTCTGATTGGCTAAGCATAATCCCTGAGAATCCTTTGTTAATGTAAAAAAATAAAAGGTGTTGAATAGACAAGTTAGTGTTGGGGAACAGCCCCGTGCAGAAGAATGGAGATGCATGTGAGACCCTCCCTGGTGGTTCTGTGGCTTCATTTTTGTTGTAAGTTAATGAAGAGTTTTAGCCAGGTTGACACAGTAAGTCCAGGGAATATTTTTAAAGGTTTTCAAAAAGGTGTATTGCATATATTGCTTGGGGTAGAAGGAGAGAAGAATTTGGGGCCATGTTATGGTTCAGCTGGGATTCATTCTGGAAAGGAGTAAGAGATGCAAATTAGAAAGCAATAAAAATGGGTGAGCTATCTCTCAGATCTCTCTTTGCTTTTTGAACAGGCATGAGTGGCAAAAACCAAGTGGAACAGAGTCCTCCATCCCTGGTGGTCCTGGAGGGAGAGAATTGCACATTTCAATCCAATTATACAGTGAGCCCCTTTAACAACCTAAGGTGGTACACACAGGACACTGGGAGAGGTCTTGTTTCCCTGATAACCATGACTTACAGTGACAACAAAAAGTCAAATGGACGGTACACAGAGAGCATTACTATCCTGAAGTAGATGATAATTTTGATTAAAAGGGAAAGGTCAACTCTCTGTGGGGTCCAGCAACTAGTAGAATGTCGACTGAGTATAAAAGCAAAATGTTGACGAAGCTGATGACAATATTTGATAAGACCGCTAATGTCTTTTGTGTTTGTTTTCTTTATCTCGCAGACATTATGCACAGAAAATGACAATACCTTCCTTCTTGTATAATTTAATGTAGATTGGAAGAAGAATCCATACAAGACTTATGAAACAGAGTCCGGATATAAGATAATTATCCTGAGCTACAGTGTCAATAACTAAATTCATATATATCCGCTCTTTGAGAAGGTTTTGCACTGATCAGAGAGAAAAGAATCTTACGAGGTTTTCCCTGGAGAGGGTTGATTTTAATTATTCAATTTTTATGTCTTGTACATGGTAGATGGTCAAGAATTTTATATAAGTAGAAAGAGAAGAGAAAACTCTAGGAGATAAATAGTAGGTGTATCTCTCCAACTAGTCTGCAACGACCCCGCACTTGATCTTGATGTGGTCCTCTCTCCATGTTACCTCTTCAGAGATCAGAAGACGCTGGGTGTGTGTGTGTGTGCACAGGGGCATGGATCTGATTTCTGATTTGCTGAGGGGTCTTTCAGGTCTTGTGACAGCAAATTCATGAATATGCACTCAGATAAGCAAGTTACTTGACCTGGTAGTGTCTGAGAGCCCACAGATTCCAACCTGAGTTCTCATGAGTCTGGCGAATGGAAAAAATGGAGGTCTTTGGGAGTTTCATTCCTGGTTCTTTA
>NW_011481366.1:8145-9115 GCF_000754665.1 Bison bison bison | reverse complement strand
AACACCTCAGTTCTATCCTTTCTCCACCTTGCAGATCAGTACTAGCTGTAATACCACACCATTCTTTTTCCCTTTGCTGCTAGCTGTTCCAGTGACCAAGCCCTGCCAGTCATTCAGTGCTAAGTATGACCTGAAGCAAGTAGAAACTCCATGGCTCCATGTGGGATGCTTTGAATTATCTGGCATATGGCCCCCTTCACTCTGTGTGGGGTTAAAACCAGTTCTGTGCTGATTCCCTGTCTTGCAGGGCAGTGCTAGTTGTGGAACCACACTCTCCCTTCTCTTGTTCCTTACTATCCCAAGGGACCAGGCTCTGCTCCATCCTGAATAGGGGGAGATAGAGACCATTCCTACTCTGAAATGATAGGAGTAAGGCCAGCTCCTTCTCCTCCCCCCATTAGCTCTCTTTTCCCTTGTGGAGGAAGAACCTCAGTTCTGCTCTTCCAAGTTCACAGAGCAAGACTGGCAGCAAAAGAGATGTCGTGCATTTTCCTTTGTTTCTCACTGTCCCGAGGGATTGCTCTCTGCCTGTCATACTGGGTACGAGGCAAGATAGAAAGCCACCCCACAGAGGGCACCCAGAGAGGACTGAAGGTCGGGTGCAAGCTCCAGAATCACTCCCCTCCCCATGGGGGACACGATGGGCACGGGCCATCCTTGGTACTGGGATGAGCCCATCTGGCTGAGGGACGGATGTGGGTGAAGTGAAGTTGCTCTTCTCTCCCCTGTAAATGTGACTGCCTTCAGCTTGTTCTTCTGGGAGTGCATTTACTTTTAACTGGATTCGGCATTGTCCTTCAAGGTATATTGTTGCTAATATCATTGTTAAGTCCATGTCTGAGGAGGAAAGAGAGATAGGGCTGCCTCCTTTGCCATTATGCTGATAGTCCACATCATGTCTTTTAAATCTTTCAAAAATGTCAGGAAAGTGTTACCATATATATTTTCAGATAAGAAAACTGAGGCTTAA
>NW_011481366.1:4087-5857 GCF_000754665.1 Bison bison bison | reverse complement strand
TTCATTTCATAGGTGAAAGAATTAGGATCTACAGGATTTGAATGGCCACTTAAAGCATGACTTATACCAAAATGGAAGCTGGGAACAGAACTCCGACACTCTGACCTTTTGTCAATTGCTTCTTCCACTAAAGATAAAAAATGGATCCAGAGTTTGAAGGAAGGAGTCTAGTATTTTAAATTTAAATTATAAAATTTTATTACTTAATTATATATATTAATTTTGAATAAATTAGAAGATATAAACACATTTAAAAAGAGAACACTACCATAATTTCATTGCATAAAGGTTATGACTATCACCAGTTTTCAGAATTTTTGGTACATGTATTATACAGCTATATTTTTCTGTGAGAGGGACTATAATATACCCAGAATTTATAAATATATTTGTTTTTCTCAACATTGTAGATATTTCCATGTCAGAAAACATATACTAAAGGCATAATTTTAAATGATTGGCTAATTTCCATTATTTAGATGTATTTAAAAAATTAATCACTCTTTGGTATTTTTCCAATTATGCAGTATTATAGACAATATTTTTATGAACAAACATCATTTAAGTTGTAGTTTCAATGGAAGTGAAATTGCTTGAATAAGGGAAAAAACATGACATTAAATGTTTGCTTTCCATGAAGAAATTTTTCACCAAGCTGTGGCTTCAACAGCAACCCATGAAGCGGCTGCCTTTCTAATACTATACCAAGTCAGGATATTACTACTTTATGTTATTTTACTTATATTTACTTATATTACTACTTTAAGTTATTTTACTTATATTGACTTATATTACTACTTTAAGTCATTTTACTAAGTGAAAAATTTCAGTTTTAATTTCCTCTTAATCAGTAAGGTTTTTGTTATTACATATTTTTTAATAAAAAATAAGATTAGAAAACATCAGAGTACCTCACAGAGAATAAGAACTAATATATTTTCATAAAAGTGAAAAAGCTGGCTTAAAACCCAACATTCAAAAAATTAAGATCATGGCATCTGGTCTTCATGGCAGATGGGAAATAGATGGGGAAACAGTGGAAACAGTGATAGATTTTATCTTCTTGGGCTCCAAAAGCATTGCAGATGCTGACTGCAGCCATGAAATTAAAAGACGCTTCAAAGCTATCACAAACCTAGACAGCAAATTTAAAAGCAAAGACATTACTTTACTGACAAAGTTCCATCTAATCAAAACTATGGTTCTTCCAGTAGTCATGGGTGGATGTGAGAGTTGAACTATAAAGAAAGCTAAGTGCCAAAGAATTGGTGTTTTTGAACTGTGGTGTTGGAGAAGACTCTTGAGAGTCCCTTGGACAGCAAGGAGATCAAACCAGTCAATCCTGAAGGAAATCAAGTCCTGAATATTCACTGGAAGGTTGATGTTGAAATTGAAGCTCCACTACTTTGGCCACCTGATGTGAAGAACTGACTCATTGGAAAAGATCCTGATGCTGAAAAAATTGACGGCAGGAGGAGAAGGGGATGATGACAGAGGATGAGATGATTGGATGGCATCACTGGCTCTATAGACATGAGTTTGAGCAAGTTCTGGAAGTTGGTGATGGACAGGGAAGCCTGGCATGCTGCAGTCCACGGGGTTGCAAAGAGTTGGACACGACTGAGTGACTGAATTGAACTGATCTTTTCTTTTTTTTTATTTTATTTTTTTAAATTTTATTTTATTTTTAAACTTTACAATATTGTATTGGTTCTGCCATATATTGAAATGAATCCGCCACAGGCATACATGTGTTCCTCATCCTGAACC
>NW_011481366.1:0-366 GCF_000754665.1 Bison bison bison | reverse complement strand
ATATGGTTGTTCTGCTTAGGCTGCAGTGCTGGGTCTAGCATACAAAGAGAGCATGAACAATCTTCCCTTCCAACAAACACAAACTTTCCAGGGTCTGAGGTGTTCCCTTCTCTAGTACCAGGGTTGTTGCTCCTTTTCCACTACCACAAAATTGGTGTGATCATTCTAGTAGCTATAACATTGCCATTTTTCCTAGTCATTTCCTAATCACACTCAAAACTTTTGTATAGACTGATAAGGAGCAAGAGGTATAAGGGCATTTTCACGCCATTTACAGAGATCATTTATATTCACCACCTTGGGCCTACTGGGCCATTTAAGGGAATTCTTAGAGCAGTGTATTCAAGTAAACCATAGTTATCTTCA
>NW_011481365.1:19749-20830 GCF_000754665.1 Bison bison bison | reverse complement strand
TGTATTCCTGCATTCCTAAAGAGTATAAAGACTTAATCTGGTCTCAGATAACTGGGATGGACCCATTTGAAAGACAGTCTTGAGTGTGGATTGGCAGCACATGGTAGTTTCTGTGCTCTTAGCACCAAGTGTGTGGTGCTTATGTAACATCCTCTGTCATATATTATCCTAGAAATATATGCTCCCTTGCTGGCTTTTTTTAGGGTTTCAGCACTAGCACAATGATAGACTTGTGTGCATCCATATATATGTTCTATTTCTCTCCAGGTTGAGAATGAGCTGGAGGACCTGATAGATGAGTTGCTTGAGAGGGATGGCGGATCTGGGAACAGTACAATTATAGGTGAGAGCCCCAGAACTGAGTATAGCCTCTTCCTTTGCCTCAGTCTCTCTTGGGAGGACCCTTTTTCTCATCATCTGCTTGCTCAGCTCTGCCTAAGGGCTCATAGCCAGCCTAGATTGCTGCTTGTCTCGATGTTGACAGTCTTACAGATGAGAAATTCACAAGCCGTCTACAGACCTGTGGCTGGTCTGAAGTGTTGCCTGTGTAGGGGAGGTGGAGGGGGTGGCCATCAGTATAGATAATAGATTAGGCACATCAAGAGTGTTTATTCATGGAGGCTTAGAGGAGGCTATAGAGGCTGTAGGATGAGAAAGCGCTTTCCTTTCAGTTCTTCAGTGAATCCAGGGGCTTTCTGCCTCTCAGTCTCAGTAGTGTAAAAAGAGTGAGCATTCCCTAAGGATAGCCCTTTTTACAACTCAGGAAAAATGACAAAGGTACTCTACTATCACCATGCTCCAATGGTATAGGTTACGTGTTTTTATTTTGTTGATGAAGTAAATCAAATGATAAACTGAAGTAGACATGTATTAAATTTGGCAAGGCTTTTTCACACCCATTATCCTCTGTGGTTTCACAGTTAGTGGGATTGGCAGGGCAGATGTGATCATCCCATTTTACAGATGAGGAAACTGAGACTCAGACGGTAAAGTGACTGGCCAAGCTCACCTAGCTAGTCAACAGCAGTGAACCCAGGTCTTCTCCCTCATCCAAAAAAAAAAAAAAAAAAAAAATGGATAT
>NW_011481365.1:12644-18825 GCF_000754665.1 Bison bison bison | reverse complement strand
GACACCAGACTTCAGAAATCCTTACCTCCAGCAATTCTCCATCTCCTATTTTCCCCTTAAGGAGGATGATGAAGGTGAAGAGGGAGATGAAGACGATGACGACGATGGCTCTGAAATGGAATTGGATGAGGATTACCCTGATATGAACGCTTCTCCCTTGGTCCGATTTGAGCGCTTTGACCGGGAGGATGATCTCATCATTGAGTTTGACAACATGTTCTCCAGTGCTAGTAAGATACAGGGGCTCAGCTGGGTTTTATCTCTTGATTCTTATACCCTGAACCAGAGCAGCTCTCAATCTGATACAGAAAGCACTTCTTTTCTTAGCTGATTTCCTGGGGCAAGGGATATCTGAATCAATCTCTCTCAATAAGTGTATACCTAGAAGAAGAAATTATGAGAGGCTGCTTTTGTTCTCGCCACCTCAGTAAATGGCAGCCAGTTTAGAGCCTGAACAACTTGATGAATTGCTTGAATTAACAAAAAAAAGAAAGACCAAGGCTGACTGCATCAGGCACTCATGTGCACACTACAGTGATAGGGCAATAACTAATCCTTATGTCTGTAACACTGGATCTTGAGAGTTTGGATGGACACCTTTGAGCTTGGCATAGGGGAGTAGATTTTGAACACATTCACTCTGTTCATCAAGGATGCATCTTTTCAGAGGAGAGAGTGAATCTCTTCCCTCCCTCCTCCCCCATCAACATCAAAGTTCCCTTTTAGCATCAAGTTCTTAAACTGTCTTGAGAAGGCAGGTCTTTACTCCCAAATCACAAGCACAATATAGCAGAAAACACTGAACTGTTCTGGTCTGTTGTCTTGGCCAAGTAGTCTCTTACCTCTTTGAGCCTCAGTTTGTCACCTGTAAATGAAAAATGTGGAAAAAATGGGGTGGATTACATAATTTTCAAGATACTTTCTATTCTGTGGTTTTCTTTGCATTTTTGTGATTTCCATCAGTCTTTCTTATAAGTTGAGCCTTTGTCCATTCAGCAAATTGAACAAATATGTGAGGAGTGCCTACTGTGTTTTAGGTACTAGGGATATAGCAATAAAAAAGAAGAGAGTCCTTTTCCCTCATAGAAGCTTATGGTCTATTAAGAATTATGAGTAAGCCGGCATTACATTGCAATATGGTAAGAAAGCACAGAGTAAAGGCCCATCTGTAGAATCAGAAGTAATTTCTAGGCCAAGAACAACAAAACAGGTGAAAAGTGGGGAGAGGTGTTGTCAAGGCGGAGAGAACAGCATGTTTCTGAGGTTCCAACAAGCATCACTGTGGCTTAGTGTCAAGAATGGATTGGGATAAGGTACTACTTAGGAGACTGTTGCAGTATCTAGGTGAGAGATGGCAGCATAAGCCATGGTAGTATCAGTGATCCTAGAAGAGGTGTGGGAATGAGGGAGAAAGGACAAAGCTCAGGTTTCCGTGTGAGGAAGTAAGGCCCAGGAGACATGGTTCTGCCTGAACAACCATGGAGAAATTTCTTTTTGGCACTGATCCCTTTGCATATTGTCCTTGCAGCAGACATCCCCCCATCCCCAGGAAATATCCCTACCACCCACCCACTGATGGTACGCCATGCAGATCACAGTTCCCTGACACTGGGCAGTGGCTCCTCTACAACACGTCTCACCCAGGGCATTGGGCGCAGTCAAAGGACCCTGAGACAGCTGACAGCCAACACAGGCCATACCATTCACGTTCACTACCCTGGGAATCGCCAGCCCAATCCTCCTCTTATACTCCAGAGGTGAGTTACAAGGAAGATTATTGGGCTCACTGAGCTTTAGCATTGTTTTGATCTGACAGGATAACGTTCTTGTGACAGAACAAATAATGTATTTGCCCTGTTGCTTTGTGGATTATATGTGCAGCCTTTGGGGAAATACCAAATTGTATAACATATTCTTTTGCTTAAGTGTCCTGTGCATAGATTCAGCAGTCATTAAGCATCTCACATGATAAGCTTAAACTTTTGCTAAGATACAGTCAGGAGAGGATCCCTGCCCTTGGGCTTAGTTTCTCGCACTAGGGAGAAACAATTTTTAGAGATGAAAGGAAGAAGTATAGATGTCATAATGGTCAATGTACAATAGTAGTGGGTGTACAAGAGAGATATTATACCCTAAACCATGCTGTGCCATACCTTGCTAAGTCGCTTCAGTCATGTCTGCTCTGTGTGACCCTATGGACTGTAGCCCACCAGGCTCCTCTGTCCATGGGATTCTCTAGGCAAGAACACTGGAGTGGGTTGCCATGCCCTCTTCCAGGGGATCTTCCTGACCCAGGGATTGAACCCACATCTCTTAAGTCTCCTGCACTGGCAGACAGGTTCCTTACCACTAGCGCCACCTGGGGAGCCCTACCCTAACACAGTGCCTGATATCAGTGATGCTCACTCTGTTCCAGGAACTATGGAGTAATATGCAATTTCAACCAAAAAAAAGTTGGCAGACTGATCGAGTAGTTAGAAAAGTAAGACTTACATGCAATATGATCAGGTCCATAATAATGTTATGCATTTCCTAGAGGATACAGAAAGGATCTCACAATAACAGGTTGCAGGGCCCCTATGGATATACAGTGACCATGACACCCCACCATCACCCTACAGGTTGCTTGGTCCCTCTGCTGCTGCTGACATCCTTCAGCTGAGCAGCAGCCTTCCCCTACAAAGCCGAGGCCGAGCCCGCCTCCTAGTGGGCAACGATGACGTCCACATCATCGCCCGGTCTGATGATGAACTACTGGATGACTTTTTCCATGATCAGAGCACAGCTACCAGCCAAGCAGGCAAGTTTATGTGGTGGAAAAAGGGTAACGTTTGTCTGGTTCTTTTTCCGTGCTGAGGAAACACAGAATAGTATCCACCCTGCTTGGAGAAACCCCATTTTACAGGAACCAGAACAACTCGGTGATTTAGCCAAAGACGTTAGTACCTGTGATGTGCCAAACCTTATGGTAGACATTGGGTCCTGTTAGGGAAATGCTGCAATTTTTGGATCAGTTGATGCATGACAAGGCTAAGGTCTCACTCTCCTTGGTTTCTCTACAGGGACCCTATCCAGTATCCCTACAGCCCTGACTCGCTGGACAGAGGAATGCAAAGTTCTTGATGCTGAGAGCATGCATGACTGTGTTTCAGGTGTGTAGCAGCTTGGTGATAAGGGCAGTAGTGAATCTTCAAGGGCTGAGACACTGCATGGAAAATTGTTTTCCTCGTTTTCTGTGACCACAAGCTCTGCCTTTTGGCTTTCTCCCTACCTCCCCTGAGCAACCTCTCATCTTTTGCTTCTTTGGTCCAGTTGTTAAAGTGCCCATTGTCAATCATCTGGAATTCCTGAGGGATGAGGAGCTGGAAGAAAGGAGGGAGAAAAGGAGGAAACAACTAGCTGAGGAAGAAACAAAGATAACCGACAAAGGCAAAGAAGATAAGGAGAACAGGGATCAGAGTGCACAGGTGATTCCCATGAGCTGGGAGGATTCATCTTTGGCTATGTCTGCTTTAACTTTCCTGCAGTTTCAGCATACATGTGGCTGGCCCCAAGAGTCATTAAAGATTCTAAGACGTTCACATTGAACCTGAGAAATAATCCACTCCAAATTCACTGTACACACATATGGCTTCTAGGGGAAAAACCAAAGCCAGAGCTCCTAACATAGCAGTTACACTGTATAGTCTCTACTTTCAGTGACTTATGGTTAGACAAGAAGAATGAATGACCTTGACTAAGCCCATGCTTTTAATGTTTCAATTCCATTTCAGTGGATTGCCTTTGCAAGCGTCAGGGAAACCGTATTGATAGGATTCCATTCCAACATTTGAACAAGTTGGGCTTAGGCTTCAAATCAGAGAAAATGTTTTATCTTGAACCCCTTCACCACATGGCATTTTCTAGGGCTCAATAAATGAAATCTCTAACATGATTTTGGTTTTTCTGAAAATTTTGGAGCCTTGAATAGTATAACTTTCAAATATATAAAGTAAATGCTGATAGAAATATAAGAAAATAGAAAAACTTGAGTGAAAGATTTTATTATACCTCACTCAACAGAATATCAGACTTAAAAGGATATTGAAATGTTCAATTATGGTAACAAACTTGATCTAACTGATACCTTTGTAGAGAACTTTGACCTTTTAATAAACAGTAGCATTGCTTCAAACACATTAAAAGGTTTGGGAAATAAGCAGGTATGGTGAATGATTGAAAAACCTGGAGTGTAAAATAAGCCCAAAGAAGGGAACTATAGATAGATGAAATTCTTGCTGGTTTCAACAATGTGTGTTCAGATCATGTCCTGTGCCCAAGCCCAGCTCCAACGTGGTTTTTATTATCCTTTCCTCTCATTGTTTAGTCAGCTCCCTGACAGTTTCCCCCTTATCCCCAAGCCATCTCAAACATGAGTTTATATTAGAGAAATTCGAGGTCTATTTTCATGCTACAGTGCTTATCCTCCATCCAGGTCATATGTGGGAGATGGCGACTATTAGAGTTGACCTCTATCTCATGTGCTTGCAAAGTCCCACATTGGTCTGTCCCTTTTCTTTGCAGTGTGCTGCATCTAAGACAAATGACTCCACTGAACAGAACCTCTCAGGTAACTTTCCTTCCCATTTTTCCTTCTTGCTAATTATTGGTTGATTCTTTTTCCTGACCCAAGTAGCTGGCCCAAGTAGACTGAAGATGAACACTGGTGCTCTGTGGGATGAGGTAGTAGATTGTATAGTTTTAGGGTCATACCCCATCTTGGAGATAACTATACAGTCTACTGTCTTTCCCACGGTGGTGCACTTCCCCTTCCACGTACTCTGTTTACAGGTTCTCATTCTGATTATGCTGTACTGCATTCTGGCATGTGTAGTGAGGCTGTGTGTCCTGTCCCTTTTAGTGACCATTGTGGTATGGTGCTTCATGAGAACGCCTGACAGTGGTTCCTAAATGCTAGTCCTTGGTGGAAGTTAACAGAATAAGGGAGCTTTAATGACTTTTTCAGAAAGCTGAATGCGTTCAATTTAAAGAACTGTTATAAATTACAGAGATTATGTATTTCCTACTTCTTTGGTATCACAATATTTTTATTAAATGATATTAATGGATTTTTTTTCTTACTTGGTTAAATTAAAAGTTGGTAACCCTGTGTTAGTCTCTTTTTATTTTTTGTTTTTATATAAATTTCATGGGTCTGTGGAATCTAAAAGTCTAGGAATGTTGCCTTGGGCAGTCTGCTTTGGGGGAGGGTAGCTCTGTGGGCTAAATGGTATTACTACTAAATACTTTTGATTCCTCCTTCTAATGTGCCTAATGTAGCTATTTTGTGACTGTGATTCTAATAACTGGTCTATGTGGTATTATATGTCTCCCCTACCCCTATTTCCTCAGAACTTACTTCTGCTACCCTATACCTTCTGTCTCCTTCGGCACTTGAGTTGGGAAATGATTGTACTAAAGCCTACACAATATTTTTTAAAGCAGTGAAAGAGGGTAGGAGTCCTGGTGCCCTGAATCTGGCAGAAGGTCATTGAAAGGGTCTGTCATCAGGTAAAATGGCTCTTTGCCTGCTGCTGTTGCTAGAGGACTCTGCTCATGCTGGGGTGAGGTAGTAAGTTGTATTGTTGTGGGGTAGGGATTTTAGGCCCCAATTTGAAGATAACTATACAACTTACTACTTTCCCTGGTGTGTAGCACATTCACATTTAGTCTTAACACTGTTGCTTCCATCAGAGTTGTAGATGCTACTTGGATAATTAGGACTGCAAGAAAAAGGAGGTGGAAGGGGACAGGTGATATGTAGTGTGAGGCAAATATTATAAAGTGACTTGAACTCTCCCCCTCCACCCAGGGCACAGAAAGGATTTAATTCTTAGGGTCTGCAAAGACTCAGATCTTTGGTTCTTGGCACTAATGGCACTGTGCCTTAGCCCTCATCCCGAGATACCAGACCAGCCAGGTGCTATTCCTGGGAGCAATTGGTGGTTAAGGGGAATGCTGCATCACTGTCATGCCACATGTGCTGATTTGAGTGGCTCCCCCTGTCCTTGACTGCCCTTTAACAACCTTACTGTCATTCTTTCCGAGAAAGATGGGACTCCTATGCCTGACAGCTACCCAGCAACCCCATCTTCAACTGATGTAGCTACATCTGAGCCCAGGGAGACCCTTGTCACTCTGC
>NW_011481365.1:9767-12544 GCF_000754665.1 Bison bison bison | reverse complement strand
TTGGAGAAGGTGGGAGCTCTACACAGCTATTGATGCCTGTAGAGCCAGAGGAATTGGGTCCCACAAGGCCAAGTGGAGAAGCAGAAACAACTCAGATGGAGCTATCTCCAGCTCCCACTATAAGTAAGTAGAATTTCAGGGTTTGAGGGTAGGGGTAAAACATGAGGGAAGAATGGATATCTTTGTAGTTTCTCTTTACTCTCTTATTTTAGAGAATTTCTAAAGTAGAAGTTCAAGTCCTCATAATTAGGTCTCATAAGGGGGCGGCAGAGGATGGGATGGTTAGATAGCGTCACCGACTCAATGGACATGAGTTTGAGCAACCTCTGAGAGATAGTGAAGGACAGAGGAGCCTGGCACGCTGCAGTCCATGGGGTCTCAAAGAGTTGGATACTACTTAGAGACCAAACAAAAACAAACTGTACATTACCTTTTTAGCTAGAGCTGAGGTTTCTTCTCTGTGTCCTCAAGTGATTATATATACATCTGAGTGCCTTATTGACACCAACAGTTTGAGGTGATTGCTCTGTTCCTGGCTATCATGTGAGGATTAACTTCTTTAAAAAGAAGTAGAAGGTTGTTATCTCCATGAATAAACTGAAACTCAAGAGTGAAACAATTAGCCCAAGGTCACTCAGTAAGTGGTTGAGCTGTGATTAAAATCCAGATCTGTGTAACTCTGAAGCTTGCTTTTCTTCAGCGTTTCTAGGTCTGGCAAGCACGTGACCATACATAAAACAAACAGCTCTCCCATCCTGGCCAACACCATTTATTTCATGGCAGTATTTCCCACTGGTTTGAAATGGGGCCTCAAAATTCTTCTCAGCAATGTTCCAACAGGGTAAACAAACCTGTTGCTGTCTATGCTCTTTACTGTACTGCATATGACTTACTTTAGAGAAACCTTTAGGTGTAGGGGTTTTTGCCTTTAAGGACCCTTGCTTGTTTAGATAAGCAGAACCAAAGTGCTTGTGCAAATGATGCCTGTAGGGAATCTGAAAGTGACAAGATCCCTTATCTGGGATGCCTGAGAAGATGTCTCACAGGCATGCTTGGAATATCATAAATGTTCAACAAATGATAGAAAGTGTTTGAGCTAAGTTCTTTAAAGCAAATGAGATTGAGAGGGGAGCATCAGGCCAGCGTCTGAAGTGAGGTTAAACAAGTAAGAAGTCTGGTCTGGCTGCTTCTTAATTCAGCCCCCGCCCCGCCCCCCGAAGCAGAGATCTAACCTCTCCATGTGACTTCCTCCTAGCCTCTCTTTCCCCAGAGAGAGCTGAAGATTCTGATGCTCTGACAGCTGTCAGCAGTCAACTGGAAGGCTCTCCCATGGATACTAGCAGCCTGGCTTCCTGTACCCTGGAGGAGGCTGTGGGTGACGCCCCAGCAACTGGCAGTTCTGAGCAGCCCACAGCAGGCAGCTCCACTCCTGGGGATGCCCCACCAGTTGTGACAGAAGTACAAGGCAGGGGTGATGGGTCAGGGGAACCTACCCAGCCCCCTGAGGACAGGTAAGCACTGTGTGAGTGAGAGGAGGGAAGGATGTGTTGGCAGGTATTTCAAGCCACATTCATATTTAGTAACTAATGCCCATGCTTTGAACACTGGGGAAATCAACTTGGCTTCTATGAGAAAAGGGGTACTGTAGGAGTATTTTATAAGTTGGAAAATATGGTTCAGAGAACAACCTGAAAATGATTTCCTTCAGCTCTCCCCCTGCATCCTCTGAGAGTTCTTCCACCAGAGATTCCGCGGTGGCCATTTCTGGAGCAGATTCCCGGGGAATCCTGGAAGAGCCATTGCCTTCAACAAGCAGTGAAGAAGAAGATCCTCTTGCAGGTGAGCTCCATGTGTGCTCAGACCATCTTGGGATTGTTGAGGCTTCTAGTAGCCCTTGGTGTGGAAATGCCCACCAGTCAAACGGTTCCATCCAGATAAAGGGCGGCATATGTGTAGGAGGAGGACCTGCAGTAAGGGGATGCTGATGCTACACAATGGAATGAGCCCAGGCCTTTGGAGTCAAACTGATCTTAGCTCAAATCCCCTCTCTGCCACCTCCTACTTACAGGACCTGGAGCCATTGCTTAACTTCCCTGATCCTCATTGATACTGAAAGGGTGATGATAGCTACATGGTGGGGTTTTGATGAAGGTTAATTGAGAGCACACACACAAGACTTGGCGCATAACATCTGTATGTCCTGTGTCCTTGGCATAAAATGAGGACAGAAAGCTCATGCAAGGCCACGGATTTCCTTCAATCAGTAGAAGTGAGAGTCCCTTCACATCTTGTGTCTCCCCTCAGGTATTAGTCTCCCCGAAGGTGTGGCCCCCTCTTTTCTGGCCGCTCTGCCTGATGACATTCGCCGAGAAGTCCTACAGAACCAGCTGGGCATTCGTCCACCAACACGAACTGCCCCTTCAACAAATAACTCAGCTCCTGCAGTGGTGGGGAATCCTGGTGTCACCGAAGTGAGCCCTGAGTTCCTGGCTGCTCTGCCTCCAGCCATCCAGGAGGAAGTATGTGAGGCAGGGAGGGGGCTGGTGGGCCAGACTGCCTGGCCGTGATATGCCCCATTGACTTCTTCTGCTCTGTAGGTACTGGCACAGCAGAGAGCTGAGCAACAGCGACGGGAACTAGCACAAAATGCCAGCTCAGACACCCCCATGGACCCTGTGACCTTCATCCAGACTCTGCCCTCAGACCTGCGCCGTAGTGTCCTAGAGGACATGGAGGACAGTGTGTTGGCCGTGATGCCACCTGACATTGCAGCTGAA
>NW_011481365.1:9437-9667 GCF_000754665.1 Bison bison bison | reverse complement strand
GTACAGAGGGAAGCATGTGGGAGGGCTCTGTAATGTCTAGCTTTGGCCACATGAAACTCTTTGTTCCCCTTTGTATTACCTGGGCCTAGCTCAGCACATGTCCCCTCCCCAATTTCAGTTTCCTTTTTCTTTCCTTCCAGCCTTCACCAGTCGCCTGAGTGGCAACCGTGGGGTCCAATACACTCGCCTTGCTGTGCAAAGAGGTGGCACCTTCCAGATGGGGGGTAGCA
>NW_011481365.1:8466-9337 GCF_000754665.1 Bison bison bison | reverse complement strand
GAGGGGGGGTGCCACCAGCCATAATAGGTACCTTTTGCCTGTCTTTTCTCTCCTTGCCATACCACCTTTCATGTCTACTAGTAGTCCAGCTCCCTTTATTTTGAGGTGGAGAGGCTGGATGACCTCTCTAGGGTATTTACTTGAATGAATGAGGAAGCCAGATTTTTGAACTCTCCCTTGAAAAAAGCCACAATTTTGGGTTGTGTAGCTGCCGTAGACCATAAGCACAAAGTAAGGCAGGCAGGCACCAGGTTGTAGCTGTGATTACAGCAAAGGAAGCCACCTGCCTCCCATACAAATAGGAAAATAGCAAGAGCCACTTGTCTTGAGACTACAGCATCTAGGCTGCAGAAGATTTCATTTTTAACCAGGCCAAAGAAGAATAGATCTAACATGCGAAAACATGAAGGGAGTGATCGGTCCCTATTCAGCAGGCAACATCCTGGTAGTCTATACAAGGCCAAAGTAAACATTGTCTTCTAGCACTAGGGGCAGTCCAATTTTACCAGTTGATAATACAGACCTGTCCTGCAATCTCTGCTCTCTTCTCAGTCGTCGTGTGGTGAAGGGCAAGTTACTTAATATGTTTGAGCCTCTTGCTCATCATCTCAAAACTGGATGGTTCTCTGATCTTTACAGCAGCCCTGTGAGGAAGTTGTTACAGATATTATAGAGTATATGGCACATAGTAGGCACTTGAGACAGCTCTTATTACTATATAAAGAGCCCCTACAGTTCTTGGACTGGACACACTCTCTTCTCAAGCCTTCTAGGATGTATCAACTCATCCCCCTCCCCTAGGGCTATACCTGATCCCAGAGCTCTAGCCAAAGTGTTACCCAGAAACCATGCTCTGTTCCAGGCCTTCTGG
>NW_011481365.1:3450-8366 GCF_000754665.1 Bison bison bison | reverse complement strand
CCTACGTCTTCGAGGACGGCTCCTCCTGGATCACGAAGCCCTGTCTTGTCTCCTGGTCCTACTTTTTGTGGATGAGCCAAAACTCAATACTAGCCGTCTTCACCGAGTACTGAGAAATCTCTGCTACCATGCCCAGACCCGCCACTGGGTTATCCGTAGCCTGCTTTCCATCTTGCAGCGAAGCAGTGAGAGTGAGCTTTGCATTGAAACACCCAAGCTCTCCTCAAGTGAGGAAAAGGGCAAAAAGTCAAGCAAGAGCTGTGGGTCAAGCAGCCATGAGAACCGGCCCCTGGACCTGCTACACAAGATGGAGTCTAAGAGTTCCAACCAGCTTTCCTGGCTCTCAGTATCCATGGATGCAGCCCTAGGCTGCAGGACTAATATATTCCAGATCCAGCGTTCAGGGGGTCGCAAACATACTGAGAAACATGCGAGTAGTGGCTCCACTGTCCATATCCACCCCCAGGCTGCTCCTGTTGTCTGCAGACATGTTCTGGATACACTCATTCAATTGGCCAAGGTGAGGAGCTTAGAGGAACCCAACTCCTGGGGATGAAAGAGGGGTGTCATCCATAACCTAGTGAAATCTGAACTCTGAGGAAGCTCACAAGTCCTTACTCTGAGATGTCTATTGTTCCTGGGAATAGTCCAATAAATAACCTTGTGCGGTTTTTTTTCTTTTTACAATTTTTATGCATTGTCTCATTCATTCATCAACCTTCAGTGGTCTGTATGGTCAATTTTACAGATGAAGAAGCTGAGATGCAGAAATCTTTAGTGGCTTTGTCATGTGGCTAGTGACGGAGATGACTGGACCTAGAACTTAATACAGTTCTCTTTTTAATAAGCTTTGCTGCCATTTTTTGAGGGCCTGCCTTGTACCAGGCACTATGCAAAATACGTTACCTCTAATCTCAACAATTTTGCACGATGGTATAGGTATTCCCCCCACCACCATTTTTAAGTATAGAGATCAATGCTCAGAAAAGTTTCCTAATCCTTTGTCTCCCTACAAAGCTTTTGTTCATTTCTCTAGGCTGCTTCAGTTGGATGAAACTCTTATGTTACATCTCTCTGGTGTTACCAAAGCTGTCCTAAGGAGTGGAGAGACTAGGAGCCAGTGTCTTTCCTTGTCAGGAAGATAGTTTCTATGTAGACCTCCTAAACCAAACCTGTCTTTCTTTTCCTGGCAGGTGTTTCCCAGTCACTTCACACAGCAGCGGACCAAAGAAACAAACTGTGAGAGTGATCGGGAGAGGGGCAGTAAGGCCTGCAGCCCATGCTCTTCACAGTCCACAAGCAGTGGCATTTGCACAGACTTCTGGGACTTATTGGTAAAACTGGACAACATGAATGTCAGCCGGAAAGGCAAGAACTCCGTGAAGTCAGTGCCAGTGAGCGCTGGTGGTGAGGGGGAAACCTCCCCATACAGCCTCGAAGCCTCTCCACTGGGGCAACTCATGAACATGTTGTCACACCCAGTCATCCGCCGGAGCTCTCTCTTAACTGAGAAGCTCCTCAGACTTCTTTCTCTCATCTCAATTGCTCTCCCAGAAAACAAAGTGTCGGAAGCACAGGCTAATTCTGGCAGCAGTGCTTCCTCCACCACTGTTGCCACTTCAACCACATCTACCACCACTATCAGTGCCACCTCCAGCACGTCTACTCTGCCTGCTGCAACCACCCCTGTCACTTCTGTTCCAGCCCTGGTTGCTGCCACGGCTATATCCACCATTGCCGTAGCCGCTTCAACCACAGTGACTACCCCCACAACTGCTACCACTACTGTTTCAAGTAAGTGTGGATGTGGGCTGGGAGCTGTGGGGTGTGTACATCCACTTCACTCTCAACTCCTCCATCCAGGTATTCCTCCCTGAATGACAGCAATCAACTTGGTTTGTGTTTATGATAGCCAAGTATGTTAATTCTCACCCTCATTGGTCAGAGTTCTCTGTCTTTCCCCCCTTCTTTCCTTTCCTTCCCTCTCTACCTCTGTCCTGTGAAGACCAGTGAATATGGGTTCCCCTAGGCTAAGCACAAAATAGAAGAGAGGAAGTCTCTGTCTTTAAAGAAACCCCGATCTTTCTAGCTCAAGAGCAGGCAGGATATGGACTTGCCTGGTGGTCCAGTGGCTAAGACTTGAGGCTCACAATGCAGGGACCCAGGTTCAATCTCTGGTCAGAACTGGATCCCACATGTTGCAACTAAGACCCAGCACAGCCAAATAAATAGAGTGTGGAATAAAAAAAAAAAAAAAGGCAGGATACAATGTGAATCATGGTAGGATGGAGTAGCCAGGCCATCCCAGGAAGTAAAGGGAATGAGCTTTGCAGCAGACTGATAAGAATCATTTGAAGAAACAGATTTTGAAGGAGGGGGCTTTCAGAGGGCCCTCTTACGGGAGAGGAACAGTTGAGATAAATATCTGGGATTCTTTGTCATTTTAGAAGGTACCATAAGAGTACTTGGCATTCCAAGTCACTTGGATTTGGCCATGGGGAGGGGGTGGATCTTCATTTTCACTACTTTTCCATTTTGAAACCCTGGGCAGTACAGTGATTCCTTGACTCTGCCACTTTAAGTCTGTAGCAAGTGAATTTCAGAGGCTTACAGTGTTCTGTTTCTCAAAGCTGCTACTACTACTAAGGCCAGCAAATCTCCAGCTAAAGTTGGTGATATCGGCAGCAGCAGCAGCACAGACTTTAAGATGGTATCCTCTGGCCTCACTGAAAATCAGCTCCAGCTCTCTGTGGAAGTAAGTCCAAGCTTTTCTGACCTCCCAAAGTTGGGGGAGAAAGAGTCCATGGGGGTGGATAATACTAGGATTGACTGGGGTGAATAATGGTTTAGTTCTCAAGTTGGGGCTTGCCCAATCTCCCTTCTTTTTCCCCCAGGTGTTGACATCCCATTCTTGTTCTGAAGAAGGCCTAGAAGATGCAGCAAATGTGTTACTGCAGCTCTCTCGGGGGGACCCTGGGACCCGGGACACTGTTTTGAAGTTGCTACTGAATGGAGCCCGCCATCTGGGTTATACGCTTTGTAAACAGATAGGTAATAATAAGAATAAAGCACCCTGTCTTTCTGAAACCTTCCACTTAGGTGTCACGTCTTTATGGAAGCCTTCAGGCTGAATCATATCCACTCTACATCTGTAGCACAGCCTCCAAGCGTGCTTTTATCACAGCACTGATACCACTAGGTTTTCAGGATCTGTTTTCCTCTGTTCAGTTGTTCTCTGAGAGCAAGGCTGGCCTTCTCTCTGTATTCCCAATCCCTGGCACACAGCAGTTGCTTAGTGAAGGAAAATGAGCACCCTTAGGACTAACATTGTTTTCCCAATCTGGGCACTCATAAGGGCCCTATGATGAACCTGCTGAGGCAGTGCACCACCTGAGAGATGCACCTACACTACCTTCAGACTTAGGAATTCAGAGAATAATACCCTCTGCCTTTGTGCAGTTTTGAGGGTATAAAAATTCTAAGAACACCTATAAATCATCTAGTTCAGTCTTTTTTGCATTTTACCAAGAAGAAAACTAAAACCCGGGGTGGTGTAGTGATTATGAACCAAGGAGTAGAGTCAGATTTGCTTTCAGCATAGAGATTCTCTTTGTTCTCTCCCACCTCCATCCCACTCATGGGTCTCCCTAGATCTCAGCTACTTGTGTAGTTATCTCCTTCTCACAAATGTCTCTGGAGCTGAGTTGATATGGGGGTCAATTAGACTATATGACCTAGGGGATTCTTTGCTACATGAGAATTACAAAGTTCTTCTGGATGAGGCCTCTTGACTGCCACCAGTTTATTCAGCACCCTTAGGCCAGGCAGTGGCCTAGGCACTATTCTAGACAGTTATCTCCTAATTCTCAAAGCAGCCTTGTGAGTTTAGGCAATATTAGCCCCCATTATTAAAATGGGTAGGCAAATTGGGAAAGAGGTTAAGTAATTTGCCGAGACTACCACAAAAACCTCAGAAGTTTGAGAGGTATACAGGCTTCAAAAGAGATACTTTTTCCCCTCTGCACTGAGGTGCATTTCATGTAGATTCAGCAAATCCTTGAGGCCAGGTAAACCAGCGGCCCTTGGGCAGCTGATCCATGAGTACACAGTAAAATGAATGGAGCAGAATTCTTGTACAGTCCCAAGTTCAGTACAGCTGAGCAAAGAGGACGGCCTGGGGAGGTTTCTTGAAAAGTTTTTGTTTTTAGCTGCTTCAGTAGGAAAGTCGAAACACTTTCTGGCTTCTCTGCCTGCCCAGGAACTCTTCTGGCTGAGCTACGGGAATACAATCTGGAACAGCAGCGGCGAGCCCAGTGTGAAACCCTCTCCCCTGATGGCCTGCCTGAGGAACAGCCACAGACCACCAAGCTGAAAGGCAAAATGCAGAGCAGGTAGGTGGCAGCTGCCCATCTGGCTGTGGAGTTGGGGTCTGGGACATTATGAAAAGTGGTTCTTCCTGATTTTCTAGTTGTTATTTTTTCCCTCCTCTCTGAGCCAATTTTGTTTCTGTCCTATATGCACATGGCCCTATTTTTCCTACATGTGTGATTTCCTTCTGAAATTCCATACCCTCTGGTTGACACAAGAAAGCCCTGCTTGTTCTGGTTGTTTATGCTTTGATGCTCTCAATATATGCGAGCCACCTCTACACTATCCAGGTTTGACGTGGCTGAGAATGTGGTAATCGTGGCATCTCAGAAGCGGCCTCTGGGTGGCCGGGAGCTCCAGCTGCCTTCTATGTCCATGTTGACATCCAAGACATCTACCCAGAAGTTCTTCTTGAGGGTTCTGCAGGTCATCATCCAGCTCCGGGATGACACGCGCCGTGCTAACAAGAAGGCCAAGCAGACAGGCAGGCTAGGTATGGAACTGGGGTGTCCAGTTGAGGGGCACGTTTGGTGGTGGAAAAACAAGAG
>NW_011481365.1:2421-3270 GCF_000754665.1 Bison bison bison | reverse complement strand
CTGCTTCCTTGATTACTCCTGGCTAAAATATTGTAGCCATGTTACCTCAGCTATGGCCTGCCAAATCCTTCCCCTCTGTCCTACAGAACTCTGACCTGCCACCATCCGTCTGCCTAGCCCCATGTCCCCTGCCCTTACCTGTAATGGTAGCTCTTAGTGCCTGACAGTGAGCACTCTGAGACTAACTGAGCGTAAAGCTCAAAGACCTCAGCAAGATGCTTGTGGTGGCTCAGGAGATGGGACACAGAAAATTGAGCATTCCCTCTTTCCACAGGTTACATCTTACCTTCTTTTTTCTTTCTCCCAGGTTCCTCCGGTTTAGGCTCAGCTAGCAGCATCCAGGCAGCTGTTCGGCAGCTGGAGGCTGAGGCTGATGCCATTATACAAATGGTACGTGAGGGTCAGAGGGCGCGGAGACAGCAACAAGCAGCAACGGTTAGCATGATGCCTGTGGCCCCTCATTCATTTGTCTCTCTTCCGTCTCCCACCATATCATCAGTGGGATTTCATTGCCCTTACCTTGTATGCTTTTGCATTAAGTTGGCTATATGAATGCTTCTGGACAACAGTTAATTTCTCTTGGTGCTTTCTTGACTGTTCATTGGTTTGGTTTGGTTTAAAGCTTGGCCATCATACCCCACTCCCAGCTATCCAGTCAATAGTGGCGCTTTTGCAAACTGCATAATGCTAAATGGCTAGGTCCTGAGGGGATACGGGATAAAGATTTTTCAGTGTCATGGAACAATGCAAGTGCATCAGAGACATATCAGGAATCCTGCCCTTGAAAGTCTCCCAAGCTTGGTACACTTTCCACATAGCCTTTTCTGGCAATGGCTGGTCCCTCCACCC
>NW_011481365.1:1064-1620 GCF_000754665.1 Bison bison bison | reverse complement strand
ACCACAACTAAAGATCCATGTGCCACAACTAAGAGTTCTCATGCCACAACTAAAAGATACCACATGCCACAATGAAGACATGGACCAGCCAAATAAACCAACAGGTACCTCCCTGGTGGCTTAGTGGTAAAGAATCTGCCTGCCAATGCAGGAGACATGGATTCAATCCCTGATCCAGGAAGATCCCATATGCCATGGAGCAACTAAGCCCACGCACCACAATTATTGAGCCTGTGCTCTAGAGCCCAGGTGCTGCAATTACTGAAGCCCTCACACTCTAGAGCCCGTGCTCTGCAACAAGAGCAGCCACCACAACTAGAGAAAAGCCCGCACAGCAATGAAGATTCACAATGGCCAAGAATAAATATTTTTTTAAAAGACACTGTGACAATACTGTGTGGAGAGAGCATGTGTTTGTCTCCCCATTTACTATCTCTGGGACCTCTTTCAGTTTCTTCATTTAATGTTCCTAGTTAGGATTGAGTTAACGTGTATATATAACACTTAAAGCAGTCCTAGAACACAGTGGATGCTACTATTAGCAGCATTTCTCAAG
>NW_011481365.1:0-964 GCF_000754665.1 Bison bison bison | reverse complement strand
TGGAAAAGCATGCTAGCTCGGGGTGGAAGATAAGCAGAGGAGGTGGGAAGGCCATTCTTTTGAACTGGAGAGCTAAGGAAACTTCTTTCCATATGGGAAGATATGGGAGGCTTCTTTCCAAGCTTAATGATATGTGAGAGATTGTAGGACAGCCTCTAGCCTATCCCTGAGGAAAACAGAGTTGCACCCTTTATGTGACTTTGTCTCCCTTTTATCCAGTCGGAGTCAAGCCAGTCAGAGGCATCTGTCCGAAGGGAGGAGTCACCCATGGATGTGGACCAGCCATCTCCCAGTGCTCAAGATACTCAGTCCATTGGTCAGTACTTCTTTCTATTTTCAGCCCAACAAAAGGGAGAGCCAATCTTAATGGAATGGGTGCCTGATCCCCTGCTTTCAACATACATAAACTCAGTGTTTTCGTTTGTTTAAGTGAATCCTGGTTTCTGTATATTGATAGACTCGTACCAATCAACTAAAATCACTAACCATCACCACCTGGTCCTCATTGGAGAATCCTAGCACACACTGCAATTTCGGTAATAATGAAACTATGGGGCTTCCCTGATACTTCCATGGTAAAGAATCCACCTGCCAATTCAGGGGACACAGCTTCAATCCCTGATGCAGGAAGATCCCACATGCTCTGGGCAATAACCTACTAAGGATATAAAAGATCTGAACAACTATTAATAATTTTGACATATACAGGACACCACAGCCAATAACAATAAACTTTTTGAAATGCATATAGAACATTTACCAAAATTAACCATACCCAGAGCTTTAGCTTAATAAATTTCAAAGTGCTAAAATATCTCAGAGCATATCCTCTGATAATGGTAGAAATATGTGATATCGAGACTTCCCTGGTAGTTCAATGGCTAACACCATGTTCCCAATGCAGGGGACCCAGGTTCAATCCCTGATCAGGGAACTAGATCCCATATTCCACAACTAAAGATCC
>NW_011481364.1:4398-5495 GCF_000754665.1 Bison bison bison | reverse complement strand
AGCCTTAAAGTCCTCCTTTCCCCTTTTAAAACCGGTCTGATGTTCCATGTCCAGTTCTAACAGTTGCTTCTTGACCTGCATACAGATTTCTCAGAAGGCAGGAAAGGTGATCTGGTATTCCAGTCCCTTGGAGATTTTCTCACAGTTTGTTGTGATCCACACAGTCAAATGCTTTATTGTAGTCAATAAAGAAGTAGATGTTTTTCTGGAATTCTCTTGCTTCTTCTATGATTCAGTGGATGTTGGTGATTTGATCTCTGGTTCCTCTGCCTTTTCTAAATCCAGCTTGAACATCTGAAATTTCACAGTTTACATACTGCTAAAGCCTGGCTTGGAGAATTTTGAGCATTACTTAACTAGCGTGTGAGATGAGTGCAATTGTGCAGTAGTTTGAGCATTCTTTGGCATTGCCTTTCTTTGGGATTGGAATGAAAACTGACCTTTTCCAGTCCTGTGGCCACTGCTGAGTTTTCCAAATTTGCTAGCATATTGAGTGAAGCACTTTCACAGCATCATCTTTTAGCATTTGAATAGCTCAACTGGAATTCCATCACCTCCACTAGCTTTGTTTGTAGTGATGCTTCCTAAGGCCCACTTGACTTCACATTCCAGGATATCTGGCTCTAGGTCAGTGATCACACCATCGTGATTATCTTGGTCATGAATGTCTTTTTCGTTGGCTAGTTTAGTTCAATTGCTCAGTTGTGTTCGACTCTTTGTGACCCCATGGACAGCAGCATGTCAGGTTTGCCTATCCATCACCAACTCCTGGAACTTGCTCAAACTCACATCCATTGAGACAGTGGTCCCATTCAAACATCTTAACCTCTGTCATCCCCTTCCCCTCCTGCATTCAGTCTTTCCCAGCATCAGGTTCCTCAGATCAGGTGGCCAAAGTTTTGGAGTTTCAGCTTCAGCATCAGTCCTCTCAATGAATATTCAGGGCTGATTTCCTTTAGGATTAACTGGTTTGATTTCCTTGCAGTCCAAGGGACTCTCAAGAGTCTTTTCCAACACCACATTTCAGAAGCAGCAATTCTTCTGTGCTCAGCTTTCTTTATATTCCAACTCTCACATCCATGCATGACAACTGGAAA
>NW_011481364.1:0-368 GCF_000754665.1 Bison bison bison | reverse complement strand
ATTAAGTTATTGCTTGAAGCCTTTCTTTTCTTTCTTTTTTTTTTTTTAATGTTGGCATTTCCAACTATAAGTTCCCCTCTGAGCACTTCTTTCACTGAATCTCATAAGTTTTATATGTTGTGTTTTCCTTCTCATTCATTTCTTTTTTTCTGATTTTTCTTTTTACTTCTACTTAGCCATTAGTTGTTTGAGTGTATTGTTTAATTTCCACATATTTGTGAATTTCCTAGTTTCCTTCTGTTGATTTCTAGTTTCAATCTATTGTGATTGGAAAAGATACTCTGTATGGTTTTGACCTTTCAAAATGTATTAACACTTGATTTTTGGCCTAACATGTGGTCTATCCTAAAAAAAAAAAAAAAAAAAAA
>NW_011481363.1:9217-10483 GCF_000754665.1 Bison bison bison | reverse complement strand
CTGTCTATGGGATTTCCCAGGCAAGAATACTGGAGTGGGTTGCCATTTCCTTCTCCAGGGGATCTTCCCGACCCAGGGATTGACGAGTATTAATAAAATTCTTAAGATCCTAGAATGAAGCTTCAACTAAAAGGGAACATCCACACTTGTGTTAACTAGGGGAGAGAAACATTTCTGAGGGCAGCAAGCTCACTTGGCAACCTGGGAAATCATAACATCTGGCTAAACAATAAGATCAGCTTTCCAAAGGAATAATTTCATGCAGACCTAACAATACGTTGCAAGTTGAGATTTCATGGGTTGCAGAGTCTTAAGTGCTTTTTGGGCTTCCTTTGTGGTTCAGCTAGTAAAGAATCCACCTGCAATGCAGGAGACCTGGGTTCGATCCCTGGGTTGGGAAGATTCCCTGGAGAAGGTTTATAACACAATCTATATTTGTCATTATCCCATTGAATAACAGGATTTCTGTGATGTGATTTTCATTATGGAATTGATAAAGATCTAGGATTATTTCATGAGGAAAAGCAAAGGTGACAAGTAACCCTTTTTCATTCACTGGAACTACTTATTAGGTTCAAAACATGATTTGCTTCTTTGGTTATTATGCTTATGTGGCACATTGAGTAGAATCTACATATGAAGTTCTGCTCTACCCACATTATCCTATCCTGTATAGAAAGAAATTTTACCAGACTTCAAATGTCACAGAGTACACCTTCCAGCTTATTTCTGGTTTGAACTGGTGGTTGCAGCTTATGCAATTTGCTAAACAGCAATTCACCTTGGAACAACCTCATAAACACAGAGTAGGCAGATGGATTGCTTCAGAATTTCTGATTTTTGAAAGGGCAAGAGGGCAAATATCTAGCTTCTCTAAGGCAAAAAGGCCACAGCAGAAACAAAAGCCACCACCATTTTTTAACAGATTATTATTATTAAAACATTGCACTTTTACAACACTGTACAATTTGCAAAGCCTTTTTATGACCATTATCTCACTTGATAGGCACACCAACCCTGTGGAACAGGTGTTCATTAATACAGGCATTTGACAGAGGAAGAAATTCAGGCACACAGAGGTTAAGTGACTTACCTAACCAAGGTTGCTCTGTGAGTTGGTATGCATAAGAATCAGTTGCCTTTTGTGCGAGGTAAATGAGGAATGGAGGTATGTGAAGAACTCATAGTTCTACTCCCTATGAGCCTTGATTGTGAAGAAAATCTTACCACAATGTGTGGCATGCTCATCTTTATTTCACTGAGCCA
>NW_011481363.1:4892-5426 GCF_000754665.1 Bison bison bison | reverse complement strand
AACTAACTAGGTAAGTAGAATAACTGGGAGTAATATAACAGGCTCAGAATGATACTTTATTCTCTAAACTCTAAATTCTCATTCTTGCTGGAATAACTGTTGGTAACTAGATGTAATTAGGGTTCATTAGCAATAACTAGAGTAAACCAAGAAGCCAAAAAAACTCATTCCTCTTCATTCTTTTTGTTTATTAGAACGAGTGAAAACTTTAAAAAACTAGAGACAGAAGCATTATATAATTAGTCAACGAGTAACAAGTTAACTAATAGCTATATACTACAGACAACTGGAACAACTAGAGTGAGCCAGAGGATCGAAATACACATCCCACTCAATTCTAATGTCACCATTCTCATTTGAATAACTATGGGTTACTAGGTTCAACTAGAGTAAGTAGGTAAATAGTTAAAGCTGGGATAACTAGAGGACATAAAATAACCTAAAAACCGTGTTTCTCTCAACATTAACTTCTTATCTTTGTGTTTTGAGTATTGCCCATCTCTGAATTTCCTCATTATTCTAATATGTTCCCTA
>NW_011481363.1:4203-4792 GCF_000754665.1 Bison bison bison | reverse complement strand
TGTTCCCTATTAGGATGACCCATTGTTTCATCATAAACACTATTTGCTTCTACTTCACACTACCCTGATCTTAAAAAGCAATTTATTGACTAGGTGGCTACTTCCAAAATGTCTGCTCAGTTACCAGTGGAGACTAATACTGCTGGATTGGTACCCAGTGGCAGAGCCAGATACAGTCTGGCGTCCTGTTTACACAAAAGGAGAAAGACTTGCTGGAACACAGAATATATCTGAAGTGTGGAGAGAGCCAGGCAATCAGATAGACAATGGGAATTATGCAAAAGTATGTTTGCAAATGACATAACTCCAAATCAAAGTCACTTGAAGAGAAAAAGAGAATTATTGGCTCATAAAACTGGGAAATGTTAGGTAGATCTAGAATATCTGGACCATACACTCAAATGACAAATCTGGGATATCTCTATCTTTTGCTTCTCTTTATTTGTTGGCCTCATTCTCCTCTAATGAGGGAAGTTTTTAACCTCATGACAAGGATGATAATGGCTCATAGCTTCCTTCTTTCTTCTAGATTTATGACCTAAAACGCAAAACCACTTTTGTCTGGCTCAAAATTGAAAACCTCAAGGAA
>NW_011481363.1:0-513 GCF_000754665.1 Bison bison bison | reverse complement strand
GCTCCTGCAGCTCAATACCAGAAAAATAAACGACCCAATCAAAAAAATGGGCCAAAGAACTAAACAGACATTTCTCCAAAGAAGACATACAGATTGCTAACAAACACAAGAAAAGATGCTCAACATCACTCATTATCAGAGAAATGCAAATCAAAACCACAATGAGGTACCATCTCACACCAGTCAGAATGGCTGTTATCAAAAAGTCTACAAGTAATAAATGCTGGAGAGGGTGTGGAGAAAAGGGAACCCTCTTACACTGATGGTGGGAATGCAAACTAATACAGCCACTATGGAGAACAGTGTGGAGATTGCTTTAAAAACTGGAAATAGAACTGCCATACCACCTAGCAATCCCACTGCTCAGCATACATACTGAGGAAACCAGAATTCAAAGAGACATGTGTACCCCAATATTCATCACAGCACTGTTGACAATAGCCAGGACATGGAAGCAACCTAGATATCCACCGGCAGATGAATAGCTAAGAAAGCTATGGTACATATACACAA
>NW_011481362.1:10160-10735 GCF_000754665.1 Bison bison bison | reverse complement strand
ACAGCCCACAAGCAAGGAATTTATTTATTAAAGGCTATAGTCCCTCCCAAGCCTCTCTTTTGAGGGGATATTGTTTCCGGTTAGGAAACCAAGTGGGATCTCAGTGGACAATGATGACCGGTTGAGCTTGGTGGGCTTGTCCAGGAATTCCCTGGTCTCACACCTGGGGGTTAATTTTATCATCCCATAGTTTTTGGTTCCTCTCTATTGGAGAAGGTGTAATGGGTTCTTCAGTAGTAACCAGGAGCTGTAGAGCTCTAGGGGCTGAAAAACTTCCCATCAGAAGGGTGGTCCTCAATTTAGTGAGTATATCTCTTCCCAGTAAGGGAGTAGGACACTCAGGGACCACCAGAAACTGGTGGGAAATATTTGTCCATCTCAGCAACAAAGAAGTGCTTGGGTGAATCTTTTAGTAGTTGTTTTTCTTGTAGCACCCAAAATGGTACAGGTTTGGGAGGTGAAGGCTCCAGAGTAGGAGATTAAGACAGAGTAGGTAGCCCCTGTGTCAACCAAGAAATTTTCGGACCTACCTGCCACATCCAGTTGCACCCTTGGCTCCAGCCCCGTGATGGTTA
>NW_011481362.1:3850-6613 GCF_000754665.1 Bison bison bison | reverse complement strand
GCTTTTCCCTTCCTTGTCTTTTAGCCACCACCATTTTGGACTCCTTTTCCCTATTCTAACTACCTAACAAGTTCATAGCAATTTTTATACATGGGACAAATGTTACTCAAGAGAAGTGTTGGTAAATAGAAAAAAATCTGTATCCTTTACTGCAGGAACTGTAGATTCTCATAATCATAGGACTGACAGAACCAAAAAGAACTAAGTGGGAACCAAACACAGTTTTTAGTTGGAAAAATTGCAAGTGGTCTTTCCCTGATTAGATGATTCCCTTGACCTAAGACAGGGTTTCTTAGCCTTAACATTACAGACATCTTGAGCTGGGTAATTCTGTGTTGCAGGGGACTTTCATATGTATTGTGGAATGTTTAGACACTTCCCTGCTTTCTACCAACCAGACACCAGTAACACAACTCACCAAGTTGTACTGACCATAAGTGAAAGTGTTAGTCGCTAAGTTGTGTCCAACTCTTTGCAACCCCATGGACTGTAGCCCACCAGGCTCCTTTGTCCATGAAATTCTCCAGGCAAGAATACTGGAGTGGGAAGGGAGATGTGAGGGAGGTTCGAAAGGGAGGGGATATACGTATACCTATGGCTGATTCACATTGAGGTGTGACAGAAAACAACAAAATTCTGTAAAACAATTATCCTTCAAAAAAGAAAAAAAATACTGGAGTGGATTGCCATTCCCTTCTCCAGGGAATCTTCTAGACCCAGGGATCAAACCCCAGTCTCCTGCATTGCAGGCAGACTCTTTACCATCTGAGCCACCCAGGAAGCCCTGAACCAACCAAAGTCTTACCAAATGTTGCCTGGGAGGCAAAAATCACTGGCATAGAGTTTTCACAGATGTAATAGAGTAGTGCCGTATTAAAATAAATTTAAAACAAAGGCAACACTTTCATGCTCATATTATAACTGAGTGGTTTCATGCTGAAAAAAAAAAAGGCAACACTTTCATGCTCATATAAGTGAGCTGGTTCCATGCTCGGCCCCTTTTTGACATGATTTGAGTATTACAAGCAGAAGGGCTCCTAATAAGTAATTATGATTAGTGGGTAGGTAAGGGCATGGGCCAATAGTCTTACCTTAAGCGTCAAAAGGGTTAATGCATACTCAACCTTGACCAAGTATTCCTAGGCTTGAAACTCAGTTCTAATTATTCTCAAGTGATTCTGAAGGTTCATGACACACAGTCATTTGTCAGTGTTCTGGGGCATGAAATTGGGCCATGTCCTCTCTGGAGCTGGTTATGTGGAGGTGAGTTACTTAGCTAGTAAGTGAAACTATCTGACTGGCCACCACAGACTTCATTTTCTTTTTCTTCAAGTGCCTGCTTTTTAACATAGCTTTGTTCTCTATTGGAAATGGATGACATACCAACGTTTAGGAATAGGGTGGGACTAAGTAACTTTCTCGTATAAAGGCTGTACAGAGAATGCCAATTTCCAAGTAATGGTGCTGAAAGTGAAACGATCTAAGAGCACAGTGACTTAATAATATTGGTAGAATTTAAGAGCTTTATGAATTATTTTAGACTGTATTTGTAAGACTGTTAAAGACCCAAAGGGTTCCCTTAAAATTTTAAGTCATACTTCACTACATTTTATGGAGACATTATATGCTAGAGTGGTATTCATGGATTTGAAAATGTGTAAAGATCTTAAGAAATAACTCTCAAGAATTCCAAGGAGCTCCTAAAATTTAGAGGTCTCAGATGTGTCTTTTCCTCTCTAGATCCCAAATCAAATCACAATCAGCTGGATGAATAGTTGTCTCCTTAATGCCATTGTTGGGGGAGGAAAAATTTCACTTCTTTCCCCTATTAGATCTTTTGGCTGGCAATTAAAATGACATGAGGCAGACTAATAGGAGAAAATCAAATTTATTACATGTGCACAGGGAATTCACATAAGTATGAAGAATTTCAAAGACATCAAGACAAGGTGACATATACTTATTCTGGATTAAGGAGGAGGAGGTAGGGGTCTGAGGCATCAGAGAAGTAAGGTAATTCACAAGAAGATAAAGAGTTAATGTTTGGGAAACAAATACTTTTTTGGCTATCCAAATGCAATGCCACACAGAGACAACTGGTCAAATGGGCTTTGCCAAGTTCCTCTCTTTCTACCATACTTACTACTTCACTATAGTTATCTACAGTCATAACTTCTTCCTGGAACAGGCCTTCTAAAATTCTTTTAGGCAGTTGGGGGAAGCTCAAAGGCTTTTCCTTAGTCTTTTGGGGCTTGGTTGTTTGTTTTCAGCTCAAAATAATCTTCATGCCAGAGTGGCACATCTTGGGGCAAGTCTGCCCTTGGCCCTAACACCACCACGAAAGCAAGTCTATTCCCTATTTGATATTCAGATTATGTGACTCCCCTATTCTCAAGCCTGTAGTGTAATCAACTCTATAGCATGTCAAATCCAAACAATAATTACGCTTGTAAGTCAACTTGGAGGCTATGCACTCAAAGTCTCTGCTCCATGATTTCCTATGCCTTATTTTCTGCACATTCTCATTCAGTTCTTCACTGTGATTTCCTTTTCCTAAACCGAGGTTCTTTTCCACTACCTCCACATGGTTCATCGGACCAGGAGAGGCCAAAAGAGCCCTCTTTAATTCATCTCTGCCATACCATATTGCCTTACACAATACTAAAGACTCACTACTATGAAAATGCCATCTAGTATAAACAAAAAGAGCATAGCTTGTAGAGTCAGACAGACCTAGGTTTCAATCCATTCCTGCTATTTAGC
>NW_011481362.1:473-1478 GCF_000754665.1 Bison bison bison | reverse complement strand
TGTTGAGCTTTAAGCCAACTTTTTCACTCTCCTCTTTCACTTTCATCAAGAGGCTCTTTAGTAGTTCTTTGCTTTCTGCCATAAGGGTGGTGTTATCTGCATATCTGAGCTTATTGATCTTTCTCCCAGCTATCTTGATTCCAGCTTGTGCTTCATCCAGCCCAGGGTTTCTCATATGTACTCTGCATATAAGTTAAATAAGCAGGGTGACAATATACAGCCTTGATGTACTCCTTTCCCTATTTGGAACCGATCTATTGTTCCATGTCCAGTTCTAACTGTTGCTTCCTGACCTGCATACAGATTTATCAAGAGGCTGGTCAGGTGGTCTGGTATTCCCATCTCTAAGAATTTTCCACAGTTTTTTGTGTTCCAAACAGTCAAAGGCTTTGGCATAGTCAATAAAACAGAAGTAGATGTTTTTCTGGAACTCTCTTGCTTTTTCTATGATCCAGCAGTTGTTCGCAATTTGATCTCTGGTTCCTCTGCCTTTTCTAAATCCAGCTTGAACATCTGAAGTTCACTATTCACGTACTGTTGTAGCCTGGCTTGGAGAATTTTGAGCATTACTTTACTAGCATGTGAGATGAGTGCAATTGTTCAGTAGTTTGCACATTCTTTGGCATTGTCTTTCTTTGGGACTGGAATGAACACTGACCTACCCCACCTCCCTGTGTCCTATGAGCTACTCCAAGATGGGTATACCCTGCACCGGAACCTGGACACCAACCTGCAGGTGCAGGACAGGACGCCCCCCCCACCCCCACACACCTCCTGTACTCAGACCGAGAGGACCTTTGTGGAAGGGGACTGGACCAACCCCAGTAAACGCTCTGACTGCCCAGCCTCTAGGGCTGTAGCTGCTCAGTGCGCAGCCAGAGTGGTGAGTGCTGGGGAGGAGATGGGGACCGGGAGGTTTGTCCTGCCCAAGGCCTTGGAGGACAGGTGGAAGCATCGGAGCCTCCCCGGTGATCACAGAAGGACAACCCACTCCCCTTATGAGGA
>NW_011481362.1:0-373 GCF_000754665.1 Bison bison bison | reverse complement strand
AGGCCGAGCCCAAGCCTCTGGAAGAGCCAAAACATAAGACCTAAAAGCTCAAGAATCCTTCAGAGGATGCCCAGATGCTGCAGCTGGGTTGGAACAGGTTTCTGCTGTTGAAAAACAGCTGCTTCCCGACATCTATGCACATCCTAGATGGGGATCAGGGGTGATAAGCAGTCCTCAAAAGATCACACTTCCAGGAGTAAGCTGATCCAGCTAAAGATTGCCCAGCACCTTAGCCTGGACCAGACCAAGCTGGAAGAAGTCACACGATGCATCACACAGGGGAGCCCCAATGGCTACTCAGTGCTCCTGGCCATGCAGGTGAACCCCAGTGGGCCTGGCACTGAGGGGATGCCCATGATGGATCCCGGCCTAC
>NW_011481361.1:4774-5399 GCF_000754665.1 Bison bison bison | reverse complement strand
TTCTTTCCTTTCCAAGGGTCAGATAAATCAGACCATTTATCACCCAGATATTGTGGAAAATCCATACTCCAGCACCTGTTTGAACGTACTTGGTCCCAGTGCTAAAAACGAAATGTGACTTCTCTTGCAGTGTCTCTGGATGACTCAGGTAGCTTGCCCTCAGTCACTTACCCCTTGGGACTTGTCTATCAGGCACAGGGGATAGTGAAATTACCGGTGTGCCCTTTGGATGAGCCTGTGCTATGGGCGTCTGTCTGTGAGGCAATCATGCTTTAAGTTCAGCTCCATCCTTACAAAAAGATAAAAATCATGTTCAGAACTGCGGCTGCTATCCTGAGAAATAGATATTTTTAAAAGAAACTGTAAAAAAGAAAAGAAAAAGGAATTGTAAACCAGAGCCAGGCTTACTTTCAGGTGCTGAAGGAAAAAAAAAAAAAAAAGCGTGGCTGATTTCCCGCTTGCAGGAAAGATCTGGCCCTACTCGTCACCAGCATCCCTCCACCCCCATCCGAACCCGGGCTTCTAGGCGTTCTGCCCTCCCCAACTGCCTCGCTGCAGGGGGCGGGGCGATTCGTTAGCCTCGCCCCCTTCAGGGCCTCCAGTCAATCCTCGAGACAGTCGGGGG
>NW_011481361.1:0-1386 GCF_000754665.1 Bison bison bison | reverse complement strand
CCCACTCCAGTATTCTTGCCTGGAAAATCCCATGGACAGAGAAGCCTGGTAGGCTACAGTCCATGGGGGTCTCAAAGAGTTGGACATGATTGAGCATACACGTTTTTTAGAGTCTTTTGTGACAATTAAATGAAATGGGAGTAAAATTCTTGGAACATTGTCTTAACAGATTCTCAGTGTTGGTAAGGGATGGTGATGGTATTGCAAAAAATGTGGGGAATATAGGATAAAAGATGTCCCAAATAATTCTACCACCCAAGACAAACGGTTCACATTTGAGTTTATGACCTTCCAGGTGTTTGTGTGTTTATATACTTTTTCAAAAAAGTATGGCATATTGTTTATAGCTTTCTTCACTCAGCACTATATTTTGAACACTTCTCTTAATATTTAGTCTCCATTGTTTTAAATAGCTGTACAGTCTTGTCATGATTTTACTATAATTTTAGATCACCAAGTCCCTATTCAATATTTATAATTTTTGATCTAATGCTTTTAAATGAAAACTCCTGGATCTCTAGAATTACTAGGTTAAAAGGTATACACTACTTTTCAGGCTTTTTAATACTTATTGCCAAATTGATCTCCAAAAAAGTTGAACAAGTTTCTGCTATTAGTAATGGTGATATTAATAATAATAAATACTGAGTGCTTAAAATGTGCTAGTTCCTATGCTGAGTACTTTATACACATTTCACATTTAATCCCCTCAACACTGCTGTAAGAGATTACTCTTACAATCTCCATTTTATGGATGAAGGAACTACGATTCAGAGGGTACCTTGCCCACCTCTGGGGCAAGTCCTTTAATTTTTTTGCTGATACAATATTTATCTGGATTTTGGAACTTCTGAATGTATTAAGTTTTTTACCTGAGGTGTAGTTGACATGCAGTATTTATATAAGGTTTCAGGTGTACAACAAAGTGATAAATAATTTTTTAATGTTATAGTCCATTTATAGTTATAAAATTTTGGCTATATTCCCTGTGTTGTACAATAAAACCCGTACCTCTTAATCTCCTACCCTTATCTTCCCCCCTTTCCCTTCTTCACTGGTAACCACTGGTTGGTTCTTTGTATGTGATTCTGTTTCTTTCTTTTTCAGAACTATTTTGGCTGTGTTGGGTCTTAGTTGCAGCATGCAGGCTCTTTGTTGTGGTGCGTGGGCTTAGTTGCCTTGCTGCACATGTGATCTTAGTTCCCCAATCAGGGATCTAACCTGCACTCCCTGCATCATAAGGCAGATTCTTAACCATTGAACCACCAGGGAAGTCCCCTGGGTCTTTTTCTTTTTTTATTATATGTACTAAATCAGTTCAGTCACTCAGTCATGTCTAGCTCTTTGTGACCCCATGGACTGCAGCACACCAGGCTTCCCTGTCCA
>NW_011481360.1:17989-19476 GCF_000754665.1 Bison bison bison | reverse complement strand
TATAGGGCTTCCCTGGTGACTTAGTGATAAAGAATCTTCCTGCCAATACAGGAGACAAGGGTTTGATCCCTGGGTCAGGAAGATCCACTGGAGGAGGAAATGGCAACCCACTCCATTATTTTTGCCTGGAAAATCCTATGGAAAGAGGAGCCTGGAGGGCTCATGCAGGACTGAGCAACAAAACAACAATTGACTTATGGGGATTTAAAGGGGAAATACAACTTGCACACACACACAAAAAAAAAATGATTAAGGGTAACTTTACAGTACAACAGGCAGGATGGCCCAAACCTTACTCTGAGACAACCACATCTTTCAACCTACGAACTCTCCAGGCTAGAATATCACGATCTGATTTTGCCTTAGAAGTCGGTTTTTTACAGTGTACCATTCAAATCATTCAGCCCCATTGTCTAGTCACTGGTGCAGTAAGCAGCCCCATCATTCATTTATTTCACACAGAGAAAACAAGATATTAGACAGCTTTAGGCCTGCACCATGCACCTCTTACTTCTTGCCCCAGGGCTGACACTGAGGAGTGAGACTTTCACAAGTAGTATTAGGTGTTCATGCTGCAGTCCATAAGGTCACAAAGAGTCATACATGACTGAGTGACTGAGCTGAACTGAACTAGGTGTTCATGAGGGCTTCCCTGGTGGCTCAGCAGTAAAGACTCTGCCTGCTAATGCAGGAGATGCAGGTTTGATCCCTGGGTCCAGAAGATCCCCTGGAGAAGGAAATGGCAACCCACTCCAGTATTCTTGCCTGGGAAATCCCATGGACAGAGGAGCCTGGAAGGCTATAGCCCATGGGGTCACAAAAGAGTTTAACACAACTTAGCAACTAAACCACAACAATAACTAAGTGTTCACGAATCTGCAACCCAGAAGTACGGGACAATCAACAACAAATAGGGTCAGTTTTGACCAAATAGGATCCAATGGAGAAATCTTCCCCACTTTATTTTCCTGGATAGAGTATCATAAGGCTTATTTGATAAGGCTTCAGAGATGGATCTGCAGGATTTGCAATAGTCACCCGTAATGGTATCTGGCTTATTACTGATTCATCATCTCTCAGCTCCAGATTTCTTTTTGCCTGCTCCATGATGACGGTGTTGGATTCTGTGACTATTTCTCTTCTGTCACTTGGCACAATGTTAAGACTTGTCACTAGAGGGTGGTAGGAGAACACCAGAGCAAGAGGGGTTTCTCTCCCTGCTTTCTGTGTTGCTTTCAGGCCAGACTCACAGAACATGTCAGTTCCCCATTGCTTGGCACCGTGCGGTTTCTTCAGTGCTCAGCTCCAGCAGTGCATAGCTCCCTCCAGCATTCACACACTGAGCTTGTTCTCCAGCTCTTCATTGGAACAGCAGGGGTATAACCAGGGGCCCAGCCAGAATGGACCAGCACCCCAGCTGAAACAGCTTCCCTACATCTCATTAGCCTTGGCTACGTGGCTGTACAGGGTGAGCTGTCTAACAACCT
>NW_011481360.1:14899-15839 GCF_000754665.1 Bison bison bison | reverse complement strand
AAGTAGACACATGTCCATTTACAAAAGTTCTTGTTCACTGGGGAAAGGCAAATACCCAGATTCTTTGAGGACTATTGATATAGGATATAATATCTCACTGATATGGGAAACCAAATATACCATCACGTTCTTGTTTGGTTAAAGTATGAGATTATTGAAGCAAGATGATTGATGGAATTCTGGACCAAGTTTATCTCATAGCAAATTTGATGATTTTCAGTTCTACCTGTGTAGAGATACACAGCTGTATATACAGATGCCTGAGTATATACCTGGCAAGATTACATTTAGTAGCTGGTGAAATCTCATGTTATTACTCTATCTGGGATGTTTAAACCATCATGGTGGGAAAGACAAAGTGCAAGGTCCCATTCACATAATTTATTTATACAAAGCACAAACAAATTATGTGAATGAATGGTTGTCCTAGAATCCTATGGAATCTATCACTGGTTTTATGGGTGGATTGGTGGACAATTTGGTGCTAAAAGAAAAGTATAGCCGCTCGGTCATGCCTGACTCTTTGTGACCCTATGGACGGTAGCCTGCCAGGCTCCTCTGTTCTTAAGATTTTCCAAGTAAGAATACTAGAGTGGGTTGCCATTTCCTTCTCCAGGGGATCTTCCAGACCCAAGGATAGAACTTGGGCCTCCTGCATTGCAATCAGACTCTTTATGGTCTGAGCCACAAAATATAATACAACAGCAAACAGTCCCACACATGGTGGTCATAAAAGAAAATGATGAAGAAAAATTCTCATAATATGCAGTTCTCTTGGTTGTCAACATTGTGTAGAAAGAGAGGTTATCTGACTTACGTGGATATATATGGACTTCTGTACTTTTCTGAAAGGTGTGGCTAGTTGGTCATGGGATAGAATAAGATCATCTTTCTTCTCTTTGAAAGAAGAGAAAAAAGGAAGTCTGTAGAAGATGTATGT
>NW_011481360.1:13133-14799 GCF_000754665.1 Bison bison bison | reverse complement strand
CAGAATTCTTTATATTAAATTTTCCCTTTTCAAATCATTATGTGGTCTCTGTCTCCTGTTGGACCCTTAACAACACAGCATTCAATTTAAAATAAATTTATTACCCTTCTCTTTGACTTCAGTTGTTTCTCATGTATGTTTGCTGACATCACATTATCAATAACATGGTCAGTTTATAACCAAGAATCTATTGCTGGTGGTCAATGCACTGACAATGATTTCCGAAATGCAACAGTATCACAATTACTAAGACTCTCACTTGTGGTTGATTGGATGAGATTCAGGTGGAAGGTGCAATGTTAAGTTACATGGTGACTGTAGTCTCCCATTTTTATCAAAAAACATTTGCTATCAAGATTATGGAATGAACTGACTGTTGGTATCTTCACTGAAAACCTTAGGTAGGAAAATTATTCAATTAGGACAGCCACTGACAATTCAAGACGTGTGGAAGTCAGAGGGCTGCTATAGGAACCTTTAAGCTTCCTTTATCTTATCTCCTTTATCTCCTGCACCCAAAGATCATAAGTTCTAAAAATATCCAGCAGATGATGTAACTGAAAGAGTAACAGAATTTCAAGGCAGCCTGAATGTTCACTTTTGATACATTGTCTTTCATTAAGTCAGAACACTGAAAAATACAGGGAATTAAAAACTGAGGAAGTAATATGATCTTCACTCCCAGAATGTGGACCTTTGCATGAATAAGCCCCAAAATCTCAAAATCTTTTAAGATTTCACACCAGAAGAAAGAATTCTATTCTCATTTTACAGAGGATAATTATTTTATCATGTCTGGACACCTCACAAAACCAAGCCTGGGTACAGTGCCTTACAACATGGTGCTTTTCCCATGCAAGGTCTGCCCCCATCATTTCTCACTGTACCCAAGCCAATAAGCAATCATATCTCAGCAAAGCATGAACAGGGTAATGTTATTGAAGTTTTGGGAGAAGATGGCTTAACCACTGACATCACTACAGAATCTACCTAAACGTACTAGCTGAAACACTTGTAAACCTGGATCTTGAAAGTGTTAGATTTGAGACAGCAGAGGAAGTGACTGGTGATATAAGTTGACATAGAGAATAATTTATTGACATGAGGACACTCATACATGATTGGAGTTCACCATTACATCAAAGAAGCCTGCAAACTATCATAATGCACTGCTGAGATGGTTGTTTGAAACTTTAACATGATGATTTACCTATAGAAAATTTGGTAGAGATGCCATATCTGCTTGGCAAAATATATAGATATCTAAAGGAGGTGAAAATATTAGAATGGATTTATCATGTAGGACCAGATAATTTATCACATGATTATTTTCTCTGGGAGGAAAGAAAGGATATTCCCTCACTGAGGCAATAAAGAATGTGTCTGCAAGAGAGTATCTGGTGTCTTTGAATAGTTCGGTAGTTGCTGTGCTCTGTAGCCTGGACTTGGTAGTGAAAGCTGCTTCTGTGGAGCAACTCCCCACTAACAATGAGAATAGGGAGATTTTGAGACCACATGGCAGTACTTAACAATCAGAAGTAAGCTAAATAACTGCAGTAGAGAGTAGCAAGTCTTGAATGACAATCAGGGTGGCAGTACCCATAATGATCGGTTGCATTAGAGGATGGCATTGAAGACAAGCTAAGTAGACAGTGACTAGGCATTA
>NW_011481360.1:11809-13033 GCF_000754665.1 Bison bison bison | reverse complement strand
TACCACCCACCAAATCTCATGCTACTACCCACCAAACAGTACACACCTCAGTGGAGGAATCAATAACCAAGTGGAGAGAACCTACATAGAAATATCACTGGGCCTTAGCTCCACTGATGCTGGTCCAGTGGGCCCATAGATGGAGTCATAATGGCAGAGTTAGAAATAAAGCATGAGCCAAAAGTATGAGCTCTCTTTTCTCAAGGCTGATCATGGGGAAACAGTACAATCCTCATTCCTGGGATGTTAAAAATGTTATTACAAGTGTTTAATGTTCAGCTAACAGCAGCAAAACTGATCCAGAGCACTTGATATGAAATTTTACATTCACACTGGGTATGCCCCTATAACATAATAAAGGAAAAAAATAAATTTACCTACATAAGATCCAATGTTAGGTTACACTGACGTATATTTTAGGATCCACTCTCTATATATATCTGTTTTGGAAGCATGCAGAGAATTGAGAGTTTTAAGAAAAAAAGTTCAATTATTAGAAGTGTTTTTTGTATATCATTCAGAAAAGAACTGGCTTATTAATAAAGTTTCCTACATAAATCTGAGCTTTTATTGTTGCAGAGTCTGGTGAATATTTTATTCAGGCATCATACTACTTTCAAATATAAATATTTGCTTACATACATTATTTCACTTTATCTTAAAAACAAAAATAATTTTGGTGTTATTAATATGAACTTACTGAATAAGAAAACTAAGCAAATATCATACAACCTATAAGTTGAATAGTTTGTACTGTTGGAGGCATATCTAGGCATTTGGTGGACAGTTACACCTTTCTACCAAAGCATTCATTCAAAGCACTTAACTCTGAGACAGCTAAAGATTAGATTTGGAGTCGCTTCTGAATTAAGACCTTGATAACAGCCTTTTGAATCTGCTTAGTCTTCACACTGTAGATGATAGGGTTGAGTACAGGAGGAATAAGCAGGAAGATATTGGCCATGATGGTGTGGACAAAGGGAGGTGCTGAATGGCCATAGCGATGGACAAGAGACAGGCTGATGAGAGGGATGGAGAAGATGGCAACAGCACTGATGTGGGAAATGCAGGTGTTGAAGGCTTTCTGCCTGCCCTCTATGGAGGCGATGCTGAGGACAGATCGGATGATCAGGACATAGGAGAGCAAGATACAAGGACAGTCAAACCCTGTCGTGGAGAAGAGTGCAAACAGACCAAGGATGCTGTTGATTCTGTTGTCTGTGC
>NW_011481360.1:7317-10957 GCF_000754665.1 Bison bison bison | reverse complement strand
GCTCTCAGGCCTGGAATACCCGTCAAGAGGAAGGTCAGAGGCTGAGCACCGGTATTGTTGAGGACCCACATAATGAGGGGCTGAGAAGACAGGGATATTTGAATAATTAAACATAACATATGATAAAAATATAGCTTATCATTAGACACTCTGAGAGTCACTAAATTACTATTACTGATCTAGGAATTTTAGTATTTTATGAGTTTTATAGAGCCACAAGTTTCTTTCCCTGACTCTCAGTATTTCTCATTTTTGAGAATTGAAGATTCCCTGAATTATTTTACATCAAATTTTCTTAAGTCTATAATTGTCTTTGGTGGCAACAATAACACAGTTCAATTTTTCTTAACTATAAAAGTCCCCAGTAGAATACCTAAACAATATGCTGATAAATCTGGTTTCCAGGATATTTTTAATAATGTACTGATCCTAGAATAAAGAACCAAAAAAATCAGTTCATAATTGAAATGTGGATATTACTAGGTTTTCCTAGGATATATCCAGAAGTATGTAAAGAATCTGACCCTAATGCAGGAGACCTGGGTTCAATCCCTGGGTAGAGAAAATCCCCTGGAGAAGGGAATGGCAACCTACTCTAGTACTCTTGCCTGGAGATTTCCATGGACAGAGGAGCTTGGAAGGCTATAGTCAGTGGGATCACAAGAGTTGGATACAACTGACTAACACACACATGTCTAAGGCATCTCCAAGACTCAGATGTTTATATATATGATGATGGGCCAAAGAATCACACTAAGAAAAATCAGCATATTTCTCATTCATTGAAATTTCCCTGTGTTGTTGACAAATACTAGTAAGAACTATATGATTTTACCCATACACTAACTCTAGAAGGTAGGTAGTATGTATAAATGTATATATGGCATATGAGGAAATGAAGACTTAATTAAATAATCCCCAGGTTGATCTTTAAAGATAAAGATAACAATTGTTGAGAGAAACCACATATTTAGCAAAGGTGAAGGAAAGAAGGAAAGTATAAAAGGAAGGAAGGAAGAAAAAAAGACAAAACTTGCCATTATTTTAACATAGTCCAGTAACACCTCATTTTGATAAATTTGCCAAGCTACTGCTAAAATGGCTTCCTTGGTAGCTCAGTGGTAAAGAATCCTCCTGCAATGCAAGAGACATGGGTTCTATCCCTGGGTCAGGAAGATCTCCTGGAGAAGGAAAGGGCAACCCACTCCAGGATTCTTGCCTGGGAAATCCCATGGACAGAGGAACCTGGTGGACTACAATTCATGGGGTCACCAAAGAGTTGGGCATGACTTAGCGACTAAACAATTACTGAACCACAAAGGCTAGCATTTCTTAAATACAAACCATGTGACAGATGTTATTACCTTCATATCCATAATCTGATCTAATAATCATAACTATCCAATCAAGTACCAAAAAATGTTATCTCTAATATATAAATGGGGAAACTGATGTTTAAAGTGGTTAAGTTAATTTGCCCCAAATTATGGAGTTAGATATAGAAGAGCTGAAGTTGGAACTTTCAAGTATGACCCCAGTGCGCGCATGACCTCATTCAGTGAGGCTGAGGCACATAGAGAAGTGGTCTCTAACATAGTCCGACAAATGTCCATGACAAATATTTTTTAGATGTTTACTTTCAGACACCTAAAATGTTAATTCCATGTCAGTTGTGTGGGTATGATGCTGCTTAGGCTTCTCAAGAAAAGAATCTCATCATGAATAGTTTTGTGTGCAAAGGGCCCAGAGAATTAGATGTTGAGGATATACCCAGTACGGAAAACAATGCCAAAGTATAATAGAACAACCAAATTCAGTTGAATCATTTTGGTGACCATCTCATTTATCTACCACTTACATATTATTCTGATGACCCCTTCTTTCTGGAAATTTCCTTTCCATATATATATATATTATATGGCATAACTATATGCCACTCAGCAACTTCCCCCTGAACCCCCACCAAAGGATTCTGCATCAATAGCAACACTCATTTATTAAAAATCTTTTCTATGATAGAAAAATATAAATGAAAAAAATAATACTTTAAGCTGAATAAAAATTAGAAAAACACATATCAGAACCTGTGAGGCAATGCACTGGAGTGCAGTATATTAACCTGAAAAATATACATTTATTAGAAAACAATGATGGGCTTCCCTGGTGGCTCAAATGGTAAAGAATCCACTTGCAAGGAGAGACCTGGGTTTGATTCCTGGGTTAGGAAGATTCCCTGGAGGAGGGAATGGCAACCCACTCCAGTATTCTTGCCTGGAGAATCCCCATGGACAGAGGAGCCTGGAGGGCTACAGTCCATGGGGTCGCAAAGAGTCGGACACAACTGAGCAACTAAGCACAGCTCATATTGGTCACAACCTCATTGTTTTAATGAAACTTTCTTTTATTCAACACAGAAATCGACGATATAAAACATTTTTTGTTTTCAGCTTAAGATGTTAGGAAAATATTTAAATAAAAGTCAAAAAATGAGCACAAATTCATGCATTAACAATAAAACCAAAGTAGATTATTTAAAAAGAAAATATGTGAACTTTTTCAAGAAAATTTTAGAAAAAGCATGACTAACTGGATGAGAAATGATAAGAACAGAGAAGTAAAACTTTATAATAGAATAGTATGCATAAGTATAATACTATATTTGGCAACAGATACAAAATAGATAACATTTATAGAAAAACAATCACCAAATGGGCCCATGCTATCCATGCAATGACTATACCAACAGAGCAAGGGAAGCAAATGATGATTTTTTCAAAAGATGAGGAAGAAATCAGAAAATTCAGTGGCAATCTATGATAAAATTCTTAATATATAAAATGCAAATAGTGTTCCAAATGAAAGGTATCTTTCCGAAATTTGGAGCAAATGTATTTACCAGTGACCTGTGAAAAGCAGATCTGTTAAAGTTAGTGACTGCTGCTGCTGCTACTAAGTCGCTTCAGTCGTGTCCAACTCTGTGTGACCCCATAGATGGCAGCGCACTAGGCTCCGTCTCCAGGCAAGAACACTAGAGTGGGTTGCCATTTCCTTCTCCAATGCATGAAAGTGAAAAGTGAAACGGAAGTCGCTCAGTCGTGTTCGACTCTTAGAGACCCCATGGACTGCAGCCTACCAGGCTCCTCCGTCCATGGGATTTTCCAGGCAAGAGTACTGGAGTGGGGTGCCAATGCCTTCTCCAAAGTTAGTGACAAGATAAAGATATTGTTAGGGAGGGGAAAATTTCCCCCCTACCCATACTTAGTTTTTGGCTAATCTAGTAATTAAATTGACACCAGGCAGATTATCAGGTGAAGCTCACACACACACACACACACACACATATTAAATTTGATTTCTACATGTGGAGTGTGGAGGTCTCATAGAAATGGAACATAAGAAGTGGCCAAAGGGGGCAGCTTTATACTCTTAAGACAAAGAAACAGCATATTTGTGAGGAAATGACCAGACAAAGAAACTTAGGCTTGGGTGCTTAATTAGTGACACATCTAAACAGAGTTTTGGTTTGGGGTGGTAAATTAGTAAAGAAGTAGCGAGGTCTGTCTGTACAGCCCTCTGGGCTCTGAATTCACTGTCTCTGATAATAAGGTCCTCTCTTTACCCTACAGTACAGGGAAGGTTT
>NW_011481360.1:4008-5822 GCF_000754665.1 Bison bison bison | reverse complement strand
ATAATGCCAAAGCCAAAGAATACTGTTGCATCTGATTTAAAGTAGATTGTGTATGTGTTATTTATTTGATGACAGTCTGTGGTTAGATACATGGTAAGAGAGTTTGGAACAGGAACAATAACACTTAACAAATTTTTGTGTCCAGAGGTTTTGATCATGGATGTTGGGATGTATTATTCTGGCCCACTATAATAATAAAGATGAAGGTACGAGTCCTTGCTCCTTCATTGACATTGGTGAGAGGTAGACCTTGGTAACCCATTCCCATCTAAGATTCCTTACCCATAAACCTCGGACTTAAATATCCATGGTTCCAAACTCCTAATTTATTTCATATACACACTACTATATATAATATAACTAACCAACAATGACCTACTGTATAGCACAGAGAACTATACTCAATTTCTTACAATGGAAAAGAATCTGAAAATAATACTTATACATATGAGTATAACTGAATCATTTGCTGTACACTAGAAACTGATACAAACATTGTGAATTAACTATATTTCAATTAAAAAATAAAATCCCTGGTCTGCCAATATCCAGTTGTTTCTATAATGATCAAATGCCAAGATGTATTTGAAGTACTTCTTTCTAAACATAAAAGGTTTCTTAGAAGCTCAGACTGTGAGGATCCTGTAAAAAAAGGTGGAACTGATGCCAAGTGAAAGAATTCAAAAAACTTAACTTTCTAACAAATAGGGAGACAGAAATCAAAATTAAAAGCTGTGTGAAATAACAATAAAATATATGATAAATATCAAATTGGGGCTGCAGAGAAGTACAATTCACTCAGTTTCTTGACAGAACTGAATTTAATGCTTTTCCTGTAGACATATATGTGCTTGCAAACGTGTCACTTAACTTTCACAAGCTCTAGCTTTGGGGCTGTCACTGTGATCACTCTACTCTCCCTTTTCAGGTGTGCAGTCTTTTGCCTCCCCTCTCCCCATCCCTCCCTCTGCTCTGTCCTTTGCCCTTCTGATGAGCTTTCAACAGTCCCTCTTCTTGGTCTGCACGTTCTGGTCCTAGCATCTTACCTGGCTCCCAACAGAGGGGTAGCTGCCTTTTCCTCTACTGCTCAGCCAGTTGTGCAGTATAGCTCTCAGACCCAGCCTTCTGAGGAGCCCAGCATGTGACTCAGCCCTACTGCCAAGAGACCCTTGTGGCTTGGAGTGAGTAAAATTAGATGAGCAGCATAATCCTAGGTGGAAGACTAGAATTTCCCAGGAGGCTCACCTGGGAAATACTTAATAGTATGTTTCAGACTGAAGAAAATCTAAATAATATGTTTGCCATCTCCCTTTTAGTTATTTCACTATCTTTACAAAATGTTCCATAAATTTAAACAGTGTTTTTTTTCCTCCATTAATTTTCAATTTTGTTTAGTGCTGTGCAGGTTGCAGACAAGAAATGCCCTTATCATTATCTCCTTTCTTCATTCCCAGATATTAATATAATCACCTACACCATAATATTTTCCTGAATATTTATATAAATTTATATATGGCAGTGGAGAAGGCAGTGGCACCCCACTCCAGTACTCTTGCCTGGAAAATCCCATGGATGGAGGAGCCTGATTGGCTGCATGCAGTCCATGGGGTCGCTAAGAGTAGGACATGACTGAGCGACTTCACTTTCACTTTTCACTTTCATGCACTGGAGAAGGAAATGGCAACCCACTCCAGTGTTCTTGCCTGGAAAATCCCAAGGAAGGGGGAGCCTGGTGGGCTGCCGTCTATGGGGTCGCACAGAGTTGGACACGACTGAAGCAACTTAGCAGCAGCAGCAGCAGCAGCATATATGGC
>NW_011481360.1:3544-3658 GCF_000754665.1 Bison bison bison | reverse complement strand
AGCATTACTTTACTAGCGTGTGAGATGAGTTCAATTGTGGGGTAGTTTGAGCATTCTTTGGCATTGCCTTTCTTTGGGATTGGAATGAAAACTGACCTTTTCCAGTCCTGTGGC
>NW_011481360.1:0-375 GCF_000754665.1 Bison bison bison | reverse complement strand
TTTTTTTTTTTTTTTTGGCATCTTTAGCTATTTTTTAAAATTATCGATGATTGAGGAAGTTTAATTTCAGTATGAGGAAAAAAGTAACTGAAATAACAACAAAAGTGTACAGAAGTTCATTTAGTGCCAAAGCCTACATAAATGCAATGGACAATCTGAGAACATGAGGAACTTTGGAATAAAATCCAGAAAGTTTGAAAGTCTACGTATAACATTGTTGCCAGAAATCACAACTTACTGAGACTCCTAACAATAAGAATTAGGTAGACTAAACTCTGGTCTCTCTTACCAAAATTTGCTGATTCCCTAATGACAATGGATTTCAAATGAAGAAGTTCTGGGAAAGAAGAAGGAAGAAGAATCTCTTTGAACATA
>NW_011481359.1:9080-10248 GCF_000754665.1 Bison bison bison | reverse complement strand
TTTAAACAATTATAAAAAAACTATTGATAATCATCCTTGGTCGGTCTTCTTTCTGCATTTATCCAGTATTTCCTTGATAAAATTTATCAAGCATGTATTTCTAGAAGGGTATACACATTTAAGGGTCTTGGATAAATATTATAAAATTGATGTTCAGAAGAATGGGACTCACTTTAAAATATAAGAAAATTCCCCCCTGCTCCTATAAACTTGATGACATTAACCAGTATTGAATTTGTTAACTGACAATGAGACGAACAAACATATGCTTGTTTTAACTTGTATTTATAAAAGCACTCAGTTCATTATTTCTGTTTTAAAGAATTATTTATGATTTCATTTTTTACATCTTACATCTATATTTTACTTTTTACATCTTAAAAATTTATCATGGTTATATTTTTTTATTTACAATGTTTAATTATCTGGAATTTATTTTTATATAATGTAGGATGTAGGGATCCAATGTAATTTTTTCCCCAAACTATTGATCAATTATCCAACATAGTTAATTGAATAATCCTTTTTGGTTACCATTAATTGTAAGCATACCATTATGACCTCCTAATTAATATGCATTGTAAATATGCATCTCCCCTCCTTCAGTACTAATATCTTCCTTCAGTACTAATGAGACTTTTCCATGTCAGTCAATAAATTTGTGTTTTGGATTGTAAAAGTGTGCTTTCCCTGCATTTGTGTCTTTTCCATTTCCTCCAAATGGAAAAATACATCCCAAACCTACCTTAATGGTTTTTGTACATGACTAAAGTTGTATCTCAAGCCATATTTATACACTGAATATTATTTTCTTGTCTGTAATAAAAAAGGATGTGGTATAGAAAAGACGGTGATTTTCAAAAGTGCATGCTAATTAGTTTCATATTAAAGTTAGAATTGAAAATGTTTGAATTCCTTTTTTCTTTAAATTCCCCTTTGAAGACATTTCAGTGAATTTAAATTTTATGTATAGAATACAAAGTGAAAGTGAAAGTTGCTCAGTTGTGTCCAACTCTTTGCGACCCCATGGACTATACTGTCCATGGGATTCTGTAGGCCAGAATACTGGAGTGGGTACCCTTTCCCTTCTCCAGGGGACCTTCCCAACCCAGGGATCGAACCCAGGTCTCCTACATTGCAGGCAGATTCTTTACCAGCTGAGCCACAA
>NW_011481359.1:4545-5228 GCF_000754665.1 Bison bison bison | reverse complement strand
AATTCCAAAGGAGTGAACTGTTTAAATAAAATATACAACATTCATAGGATTTAATAATGTGTATTAGAGTACTTAACCAGTGTTTATGATATGCCAAAAGAAAAATCAGATGATAAAATAATGTGTATAATATTGTCTCCATTTTATAAAAATATTATGAATACATGTGTTTTCTTAAAAGCACAAGCATAGTTACCAAATATAATTAGTGGGTAATAAGTGATTTTAGCAAATATTAATGCTTTTTTGCAAATATTCTGGCTCTCTGGGAGGATGGTAGGATTGTACGTGGCTTTTTCTTTTGACATTGTGACCACGTGACTTGCTTTGGCCTATGAAATGGCAGTGGAATATATGTGTCATTTCCAAATGGTACTTTAAGAGCTATCTCAAGACTTGTGTTTCCCTCCAGTTGCTACTCTAGTTGTAGAAGCACTTGTCCAAATGTTGCTTTCATTCGTCTAGTTTCTGAGTGACTGATAAGTGCGGTGCAAACTCTGTAATGGTCAACTAGAGACTTGAGAGGTTTTTTGTTACCACAGCATCATCTACCCCATCCTGAATGATTCAATATTCCTTTTATAATTTCCAAAAAGCACAGATAAGCACAAAAGAAGAAAGGAAGAATCCTTCATGATGCTGCACTGTATATATATTGTCCATTTTTGGGGTAACTGGACATG
>NW_011481359.1:0-384 GCF_000754665.1 Bison bison bison | reverse complement strand
TTAGGAGAGCATCTCAGATTGAATAGTTGGATTTGGTGACTTCTAAGGAGCTATGGGCTTCCCTGGTGGCTCAGATGGTAAAGAATCTGCTTGCAATGCAGGAGACCCTGGTTTGATCCTTGGGTTGGGAAGATCCCCTGGAGAAGGGAATGGCAACCCATTCCACTATTCTTGCCTGGAGAATCCCATGGAGCCTGGTAGGCTACTGTCCATGAATTCACAAAGAGTCAGACATGACTGAGTGACTATCAGATCACAAGGAGCTATAGAACTGTTACAAATCTAACAGGAATATTAAAAAATAGTAATATATTTAGAAGATATATAATATTGTATAGCTATGAAATATGAGGTGGGAGTATCATGATAAAACAGATTTTTTTA
>NW_011481358.1:7755-13891 GCF_000754665.1 Bison bison bison | reverse complement strand
ACAGGGGCCTCAGGAGGCAATAATCAAAGAGCTGAGCAGACACGAACTACGCAATCAGCAGGCAATAAGCATGGAGCTCAGCAGTGACGAATCATGCTGCTCAACTGGCAATAATCAACCAGGTGACCAGGCAGGAATCACGCAGCTCAGCTGGCAATTGTCAAGCAGATGAGCAGACAGGAATCACGCAGCTCAGCTGGCAATTATCATGCAGAGAAGCCGGCAGGAATCACGCAGCTCAGCAGGCCCTGATCACGTGACTCTGCAGGCACTGATCACGTGGCTGATCAAGTACAGATCATGTGACTGAGCATGCACTGATCACGGGACTGCGCATGCACTGATGACGTGGATGATCAGGCACTGATCACGTGGCTCATCAGGCACTGATCACTTGTTTCTCATGCAGTGATCAGTGACTGACAGGCCCTATTCATGTGACTGTGCACGCACTGATCACGTGGCTGATCAGGAACTGACCACCTGACTGAGCATGCAGTGATCACGTGGCTGATCAGGAACTTACCACCAGACTGAGCATGCAGTGATCACGTGGCTGATTGTTCACTGATCACGTGTTTATCATATGGTGATCACGTGACTGAGAGGGGCTGATTATGTGACTGTGCAGTCAGTGATCACATGGCTGATCATGCACTGATACAGTGACTGACCATGCACTGATCATGTGCCGGGAGCCGGTGAGGCATTCCACTCTGGACAAAGGTCATGAGGAAGGAGGCTCGGCATACGCAAATGCGGGTAAACACGTGATCAGTGCATGATGAGCCACGTGATCAGTGCCTGATCATCCAGGTCATCAGTGCATGTGCAGTCACGTGATCAGTGCATGATAGCCACGTGATCAGTGCATGCTCAGTCACATGATCAGCGCCTGTCAGTCACGGATCACTGCCTGAGAAACAGCTGATCAGTGCATGATGAGCCACCTGATCATTGCCTGACAATCCACGTCCTCAGTGCATGTGCAGTCAGGTGATCAGTGCATGATTGCCATGGGATCAGCACCTGATCAGTCACATGATCAGCTCCATTCAGTCACGATATCACTGCATGAGAGCCACGTGATCAGTGCATGCTCAGTAACGTGATCAGTACTTGATCAGCTACGTGATCAGTGCCTGCAGAGTCACGTGATCAAGGCCTGCTGAGCTGCGTGATTCCTGCCTGCTCATCTGCATGATACTTGCCAGCTGAGCTGCATGATTCCTGTCTGCTCATCTGCTTGACAATTGCCAGCTGAGCTGCGTGATTCCTGCCTGGTCACCTGCTTGATTATTGCCAGTTGAGCAGCATGATTCGTCACTGCTGTGCTCCATGCTTCTTGCCTGCTGATTGCCTGGTTCGTGTCCGCTCAGCTCTTTGAGTATTGCCTCCTGAGGTCCATTTTCGGGCGCCACCTGCCAGGGACCAGCCCCAGCTGATCCAGGGTATTCGAAGGAGAGATGGCCTAGGCGACTATTTATATGCTAATCAGAGATATCAAGAATAATAGTATGAGGATAGCTCAGTAGGAAAATTCAGTGGAGAAAAGAGACCGAGTAGCTTGGTTTACGCGGGAGACCAATCAAACTTCAAGACAAGAAGTTTGCACCACTTACGTAGGCCGAAGGCGCCCTCTCGAATAGCGGAAGGTGCCTCACCCTAGACACCTTCTCAAGTGGGTCTTAGCAGCCCAGGCATAATTAGTAAGCGTGGTGGGTTCCGCGCTCCAGATGGAGACTCAGCTAGAAGTTAAAGGGAAGAATGACATGGGGAGACCAAGCGTTGGTGAGCAAGGACTGTAGCTTTATTTTCAACAGGGGTTTTTATACCCTACATTACACATAGAGGATCATAGGGGATGCAAAGTCAGCACACTTTGATTCTTATCAAAAACCAGGGTTTCTTTCCTGCAAATTTATCGTATACAAATGGTTTAGGTGATTTCCATCATCTTCTGGCCAGAAGGCCGACTAACATTTTATGACTCTTGCCAAGGACTTGTCCACAAAGACTTATTTTCTCTAAGAGTAATTATTTTAAGGTGTGGCGCCATCTTCCAAAGATAAAATTGCATTCCTATAGGGTGGATGTGTAATGGGTTTACCACAAAGGAAAGAATTTAGTGCCTTAAGGGTCTAAAGTTACTAACACCAAGGCCACTACTTTTTTTTTCTACATACCAATTATATTAATTAATACACGTTCAAGGATACAATTCAGGGGATGTGAAAACTTGGCAGCAAGCATTGGCTCATCAATGAAATCCTTTACTAGTCTTATTCTGACAGTTTCTAACTCTCTGAGAGGCTCTAAGCTATTTGAATATCTTAAGCTTCCCGTGCCTCTGGAGGCTGGGAGACTGTAAACAATCATATGCATAGCTGTAGGAGTCCGGGTAAATTTGTCAGGCGAGTTAGAGAGCCATCTTAGGGGTTTGGATTTAAACAATCCTACTTGCCCAGGAACTTTATGAATTGGAGCTGTAAGTTAACTCTTTGACAGAGAGAGCGAGATGGTGGTGGGGGACAGCCGCCAGTAAAATCAGAGGTGAGAGCACAAAGATATAAAGTAGGCAGACTCTGGTATTTTGGGGGGTAGATGCTCCAGAATATCCGGGTGGACTCCTGAGGCTGGATCCCGCATTTGCGTTTGCCGAGCCTCCTTCCTCATGACCTTTGTCAAGAGTGGAATGCCTACCGGCTACCGACATGCTGAGTCACGATATCAGTGCATGATCAGCCACGTGATCACTGACTGCACAGTCACGTAATCAGCGCCTCTCTGTCACGTGATCACTGTATGATAAACACGTGATCAGTGAACGATCAGCCACGTGATCACTGCATGCTCAGTCAGGTGGTCAGATCATGATAAGCCACGAGATCAGTGCCTGCACAGTCACATGATCGGCGCCATTCAGTCACGTAATCACTGCATGCTCAGTCAGGTGGTAAGTTGAGGATCAGCCACCTGATCAGTGCCTGCAGAGTCACGTCAGCAGCACCTGTCAGTCACTGATCACTGCATGATAAACACGTGATCAGTGAATGATCATCCAAGTGATCAGTGCATGTGCAGTCACGTGATCAGTACTGGATCAGCCATGTGATCATTGCCTGCACAGTCACGGGATCAGGGCCTGCTGAGCTGCGTGATTCCTGCTTGTTCAGCTGCTTGATAATTTACAGCTGAGCTGCGTGATTCCTGCCTGATCAGCTGCTTGATTACTGCCAGCTGAGCAGCATGATTCGTCACAGACGAGCTCCATGATTATCGCCTGCATATTGTGTGATTCGTGCCTGCTCAGCTCTTTGATTATTGCCTCCTGAGGCACATCATCAGTGCATGATAGCCAGTGATCAGCGTATGATCAGACACATGATCAGCGCCATTGAATCACGTGATCACTGCATGCTCAGTCACCTGATCAGTTCATGATCAGCCACGTCATCAGTGCATGCGCAGTCACTGGATCAGTGCATGTGCAGTCACGTGATCAGTGCATGCACAGTCACGTAATCAGTGCATGATAGCCAGGTTATCAGGGCTTCTCAGTCACGTGTTCAGTGCATGCGCAGTCACGTTATCAGTGCATGATCATCCTCCTGATCAGTCCTGGGCAGTCACGTGATCACTGCGTGATAGCACGTGAACAGCGCAGGATCAGTCACATGATCAGCGTCATTCAGTCACGGGATCACTGCATGCTCAGTCACCTGATCAGTTCATGAACAGCAACATGATCCGTGCATGATCATCCACCTGATCAGTGCATGCCCAGTCACGTGATCAGTGTATGATCAGCCACGTGAACAGTGCATGCTCAGTCACGTGATCAGAGCCTGCTGAGCTGCGTGATTCCTGGCTCCTCATCTGCTTGATTATTGTGAGCTGAGCTGCGTGATTCCTGCCTGCTCATTTGCTTGATAAATGCCAGCTGAGCTGCGTGATACCTGCCTGCTCATGTGCTTGATTATTGCCACCTGAGCTGCGTGATTCCTGCCTGCTCTTCTGCTCGACAATTGCCAGCTGAGCTGTGTGATTCTTGCCTGCTCAGCTGTTTGATTATTGCCAGCTGGGCAGCATGATTCGTCACAGCTGAGCTCCACGATTATTGCTTGCTGATTGCGTTATTCGTGCCTGCTCAGCTCTTTGATTATTGCCTCCTGAGGCACATTATAAGTGCATGACAGCCACGTGATCAGCACATGATCAGTCACACGATCAGTGCCATTCAGACACGTGATTACTGCAGGCTCAGTCACGTGATCAGTTCATGATCAGCCACGTGATTAGTGCATGATCAGCCACGTGATCAGTGCATGATCATCCACGTGATCAGTGCATGATTACCACGTGATCAGTGCATTGTAGCCACCTGATCAGTGCAGGCTCAGTCACCTGATCAGTTCATGATCAGCCACGTTATTAGTGCATGATCAGCCACGTGATCAGTGTATGATCATGCACGTGATCAGTGCACGCGCAGTCACGTGATCAGTGAATGATAGCTACGTGATCACTGCATTATAGCCACGTGATCAGTGCATGAATAGCTACGTGATCAGTGTTTGATCAGCCACGTGATCAGTGCATGATAGCCACGTGATCAGTGCATGATCAGTCACGTGATCAGTGAATGGGCAATCACGTGATCAGTGCATGATTGCTACATGATCACTGCATGAGCAGTCACGTGATCAGTGCATGATCAGTCACGTGATCAGTGTATGATCATCCACGTGATCAGTGCATGCACAGTCAAGTGATCAGTGAATGATAGCCATGTGATCAGTGCCTGATCAGTCGTATGATCAGCCACGTGAACAGTGCATGCTCAGTCTCGTGATCAGGGCCTGCTGAGCTGCGTGATTCCTGTCTGTTCATCTGCTTGACAATTGCCAGCTGAATTGCATGATTCCTACCTGTAATCTGCTTGACAGTTGCCAGATGAGCTGCATGATTCCAGCCTGCTCATCTTCTTGACAATTGCTAGCTGAGCTGCATGATCCTACCTTCTCATCTGCTTTATTATTGCCAGCTGAGCAGCATGATTAATCAAAGTTGAGCCTCAGGATTATTGCCTACGGATTGTGTGATTGGTGCCAGCTCACCTCTTTGATTATTGCCTCCTGAGGCACATCATCAGTGCATGATAGCCAGGTGATCATTGCATGATCAGTCACATGATCAGCGCCCTTCAGTCACGTGATCACTGCATGCTCAGTTACCTGATCACTTCATGATGAGCCATGTGATCAGTGCATGATCAGAAACGTGATCAGTGTATTATCAGCCACGTGAACAGTGCATGCTTAGTCACGTGATCAGTGTATGATCATCCAAGTGATCAGTGCATGCTTAGTCACGTGATCAGTGCATGATGAGTCATGTGATCAGTGTATGATCAGCCACGTGATCAGTGCATGATAACCACGTGATCAGTGCATGATTATTCTCATGATCAGTGCATGATCTGTCACATGATCAGTGTATGATCATCCACGTGATCAATGCATGCGCAGTCACGTGATCAGTGTATGATCAGCCACGTGATCAGTGCTTGATTGCTACATGATCACTGCATGATCAGTCAGGTGATCAGTGCATGATCAGCAACGTGATTAGTGCATCATCAGTCACAAAGTCAGTGTATGAATGTCCTCGAGATCAGTTAATGGACAATCACATGATCAGTACATGAGAGCCACGTGATCAGTGCATAATCACTCACATGATCAGTACATGATAGCCCCGTGATGAGTGCATGATATCCACCTGATCAGTGTATGATCAGTCACGTGATCAGTGCATGATCTGTCAAGTGATCACTGTGTGATCATCCACGTGATCAGTTCATGATAGGTTACGTGATCAGTGCATGATCAGTCACGTGATCAGTGCATCATCATCCACGTTATCAGTGCATGATCAGTCACGTGATCAGTGTATGATCATCCACGTGATCAGTGCATGATCAGTTACGTGATCAGTGCATGATCATCCACATTATCAGTGTATGACCAGTCACGTGGTCAGTGTATGATCATCCACGTGATTAGTGCTCGTGCAGTCACGTGATCAGTGCATGATAGCTACGTGATCACTGCATGATAGCCACATGATCAGT
>NW_011481358.1:7077-7312 GCF_000754665.1 Bison bison bison | reverse complement strand
TGCTTATTGCCTGCTGATTGCGTGGTTCGTGTCTGCTCAGCTTTTTGAGTATTGCCTCCTGAGGTCCCTGTTCGGGCGCCACCTGCCAGGGAACAGCGCCAGCTGATCCAGGGTATTCGAAGGAGAGATGGCCTAGGCGACTCTTTATATGCTAATCAGAGATATAAAGAATAATAGTATGAGGATAGCTCAGTAGGAAAATTCGGTGGAGAAAAGAGAGTGAGTAGCTTGGTTT
>NW_011481358.1:0-6547 GCF_000754665.1 Bison bison bison | reverse complement strand
TTTAGGTGATTTACATCATCTTATGGCCAGAAGGCCTACTAACATTTTATGACTCTTGACAAGGACTTGTCAACAAAGACTTATTTTCTCTAAGAGTAATTATTTTAAGGTGTGGCGCCATCTTCCAAAGATAAAATTGCATTCCTATAGGGTGGATGTGTAATGGGTTTACCACAAAGGAAAGAATTTAGTACCTTAAGGGTCCAAAGTTACTAACACCAAGGCCACTACTTTTTTTTTCTACATACCAATTATATTAATTAATACACGTTCAAGGATACAATTCAGGGGATGTGAAAACTTGGCAGCAAGCATGGCTCATCAATGAAATCCTTTACTAGTCTTATTCTGACAGTTTCTAACTCTCTGAGAGGCTCTAAGCTATTTGAATATCTTAAGCTCCCCGTGCCTCTGGAGGCTGAGAGACTCTAAACAATCATATGCATAGCTGTAGAAGTCCGGGTAAACTTGTCAGGCGAGTTAGGGAGCCATCTGAGGGGTTTGGATTTAAACACTCTTAATTGCCCAGGAACTTTATTAATTGGAGCTGTAAGTTAACTCTTTGACAGAGAGAGCGAGATGGTGGTGCGGCACAGCCCCCAGTAAAGTCAGAGGTGAGAGCACAAAGCAATAAAGTAGGCAGACTCTGGTTTTTTGGGGGGTAGATGCTCGAGAATATCCGGATGGACTCCTGAGGCTCGATCCCGCATTTGCATATGCCGAGCCTCCTTCCTCATGATTTTTGTCAAGAGTGGAATGCCTCACCGGCTCCAGGCACATGATCAGTGCATGATAGCCACGTGATCAGCACATGATCAGTCACATGATCAGCGCCATTAGGTCACGGGATCACTGCATGATAGCCACGTGATCAGTGCATGCTCAGTCATGATATCAGTGCATGATCAGCCAGGTGATCAGTTCCTGCACAGTCAAGTGATCAGCGCCTCTGAATCACGTTATCACTGTATGATAAACATGTGATCAGTGCACGACAGGCCACGTGATCAGTGCATGGGCCATCACATGATCAGTGCATGATATCCACGTGATCAGCTCCTCTCAATCCCGGGATCACTGCATGATAAACATGTGAACAGTGCAAGCGCAATCACGTGTTCGGCGCCATTCAGTCACGTGATCACTGCATGACCATCCACGTGATCAGTGCATGCCCAGTCACGTGATCACTGTATGATAGCAACGTGATCAGCACATGATCAGTCACATGATCCGTGCCATTCAGTCACGTGATCACTGCATGCTCAGTCAGGTGGTCAGTTGAGGATCAGCCTCGTGATCAGTGCCTGCACAGTCACGTGATCAGCGCCTGTCAGTCACTGATCACTGCATGATAAACACGTGATCAGTGAATGATCATCCATGTGATCAGTGATGCGCAGACACGAATTCAGTACTGGATCAGCCACGTGATCATTGCCTGCACAGTCACGTGATCAGGGCCTGCTGAGCTGTGTGATTCCTGGCTGCTCAGCTGCTTGATAATTGCCAGGTGACCTGCGTGATTCTTGCTTGCTCATCTGCTTGACAATTGCCAGCTGAGCTGCGTGATTCCTGCCTGATCAGGTGCTTGATTTTTGCCAGCTGATCAGCGTGAACCGTCACAGCTGAGCTCCATGATTATTGCCTGAAGAATATGTGATTCGTGCCTGCTTAGCTCTTTGATTATTGCCTCCTGAGGCACATCATCAGTGCAGGATAGCCACGTGATCAGGGCATGATCAGTCACATGATCAGCGCGATTGAATCACGTGATCACTGCATGCTCAGTCACCTGATCAGTGCATGATCAGCCACGTGATCAGTGCATGATCAGCCATGTTATCAGTGCATGATCATCCACGGGATTAGTGCATGCCCAGTAACATGAACACAGCATGATAGCCACGTGATCAGTGCATGATAAGTCACGTGATCAGTGCCATTCAGTCACGTGATCAGTTCGTGATAAGCCACGTGATCAGAGCATGATCATCCAGGTAATCATTTCATGCAGTCACGTGATCAGTGCGTGATAACCACGTGATCTGTGCCTCTCAGTCACATGATCACTGCATGATAGCCACGTGATCAGCGCATGATCAGTCACGTGATCAGTGCCATTCAGTAACGTGATCACCTCATGATCACCCACGTGGTCAGTGCATGATCATCCACGTGATCAGTTCATGCCCAGTCACTGGATCAGTGCAGGCACAGTCAGGTGATCAGTGCATGATCATCCAGTGATCAGTGCAAGTGCAATCACATGATCAGTGCATGATAGCCAGGTGATCAGCGCTTCTCAGTCACGTGATCAGTGCATTCTCAGTCATGTGATCACTGCATGATCATCCACGTGATCAGTCATGCGCAGTCACATGATCACTGCATGATAGCACGTGATCAGCGCATGATCAGTCACATGATCAGCGCCATTCAGTCACGTGATCACTGCATGCTCAGTCACCTGATCAGTTCATGAACAGCCACGTGATCAGTGCATGATCAGCCACGTGATCAGTGCATGATCATCCACCTGATCAGTGCATGCGCAGTCACGTGATCAGTGCATGGTAGCCACGTGATCAGCGCCTCTCAGTCCCGGGATCACTGCATGATAAACACGTGAACAGTGCATGCACAGTCACGTGATTGGCGCCATTCAGTCACGTGATCACTTCATGACCATCCACGTGATCAGTGCATGCGCACTCACGTGATCACTGCATGATAGCCACGTGATCAGCGCATGATCAGTCACATGATCAGCGCCATTCAGTCACGGGATCACTGCATGCTTATTCACGTGGTCAGTTGAGGATCAGCCACGTGATCAGTGCCTGCACAGTTACGTGATCAGCGCCTGTCAGTCACTGATCACTGCATGAAAAACTCGTGATCAGTGCATGATCAGACTCATGATCAGTGCATGATCATCCATGTGATCAGTTCATGCGCAGTCACTGGATCAGTGCATGCACAGTCACGTGATCAGTGCATGATAGACACGTGATCAGTGCATGCACAGTCAAGTTATCTGTGCCATTCAGTCACATGATCACTGCATGATCATCCATGAGATCAATGCATGCGCACTCACGTGATCAGTGCATGATAGCCACGTGATCAGTGCATGATAGCCATGTGATCAGTGCATGATCTGTCACATGATCAGTGTATGATCATCCACGTGATCATTGCACGCACAGTCACATGATCAGTGCATGATAGCTATGTGATCACTTCAAATAGCCACGTGACCAGTGCATGATTAGTTACGTGATCAGTTTTTGATCAGCCACGTGATCAGTGCATGATCAGTCACATGATCAGTGCAGGATCAGCAACGTGATCAGTGCATGATAGCCACGTGATCAGTGCAGGATCAGTCACGTGATCAGTGTATGATCATCCACGTAATCAGTGAATGCACAGTCAAGTGATCAGTGAATGATAGCCATGTGATCAGTGCATGATCAGTCACGTGATCAGTGTGTGATCAGCAAAGTAAAGAGTGTCTGCTCAGTCACGTGATCAAGGGCTGCTGAGCTGCGTGATTCCTGTGTGATCAGCTGCTTGACAATTGCCAGCTGAGCTGCGTGATTCCTGCCTGCTCATCTGCTTGAGAGTTGCCAGCTGAGCTGCGTGATTTCTGTCCACTCATCTCCTTGATCATTGCCAGCTGAGCTGCTTGATTCCTGGCTGCTCATCTGCTTGACAATTACCAGCTGAGCCTTGTGATTCCTGCCTGCTCAGCTGCTTGATTATTGCCAAATGAGCACCATGATTCGTCACAGATGAACTCCATGATTATTGCCTGTTGATTGCGGTATTCATGCCTGCTCAGCTCTTTGATTATTTCCTCCTGAGGCACATCATCAGTGCATGATAGCCACGTGATCAGTGCATGTTCAGTCAAATGATCACAGCCATTCAGACACGTGAACACTTCAGGCTCAGTCACGTGATTAGTTCATGATCAGTCACGTGATCAGTGTATGATCTGCCACGTGAACAGTGCGTGTTCAGTCTCGTGATCAGAGCCTGCTGAGCTTCGTGATTCCTGTCTGCTCATCTGCTTGACAATTGCCAGCTGAACTGCATGATTCCTGCCTGTAATCTGCTTGACAATTGCCAGATGAGCTGCGTGATTCCTGCCTGCTCATATGCTTGTCAATTGTTAGCTGAGCTTAGTGATCCTACCTTCTCATCTGCTTTATTATTGCCAGCTGAGCAGCATGATTCATCACAGTTGAACCCCATGATTATAGCCTGTGGATTGCATGATTGGTGCCAGCTCACCTCTTTGATTATTGCCTCCTGAGGCACACCATCAGTGCATGATAGCCACGTGATCAGTGCATGATCAGTCACATGATCAGTGCCCTTCAGTTACGTCATCACTGCATGCTCAGTTACCTGATCAGTTCATGATCAGCCACGTGATCAGTGCATGATCAGTCACGTGATCTCTGTATGATCAGCCACGTGATCAGTGCATGTTAACCACGTCATCAGTGCATGATATCCACCTGATCAGTGCATGATCATTCACATGATCAGTGCATGATCTGTCACGTGATCAGTGTATGATCATCCACGTGATCAGTGCATGCACAGTCACGTGATCAGTGCATGATAGCTACGTGATCACTGCATGATATCCACGTGATCAGTGCATGATTAGTTACGTGATCAGTGTTTGATGAGCCAAGTGATCAGTGCATGACAGCCACGTGATAAGTGCATGATCAGTCACGTGATCAGTGTTTGATGAGCCACGTGATGAGTGCACGATAGCCACGTAATCAGCACCTGATAGCCAGGTGATCAGTGCATGATCAGTCACGTGATCAGTTTATGATCAGCCACGTGATCAGTGCATGATAGCTCATCTGCTTGATAATTGCCAGGTGAGCTGAGTGATTCCTGCCTGCTCATCTGCTTGATAATTACCAGCTGAGCTGCATGATTCCTGCCTGCTCATGTGCTTGATAATTGCCAGCTGAGCTGCGTGATTCCTTGCTGCTCATCTGCTTGATTATTGCCAGGTGAGCTGCGGGATTCCTGCCTGCTCATCTGCTTGATAGCTGGCAGCTGAGCTGTGTGATTCCTACCTGCTCATTTGCTTGATAATTGCCACCTGAGTTGCGTGATTCCTGCCTGCTCATCTGCTTGATAATTGCCATGTGAGCTGCATGATACATGCCTGCTCATCTGCTTGATATTGCCAGCTGAGCTGCGTGATTCCTGCCTGCTCATCTGCTTGACAATTGACAGATGAGCCGTGTGATTCCTGCCATCTCAGCTGCTTGATTATTGCCAGCAGAGCAGCATGATTCCCCAAGCTGAGGTCCATGAATATTGGCTGCTGATTGCATGATTCAGCTCTTTCATTATTGCCTCCTGAGGCAATTCATCAGTGCATGATAGCCACGTAATCAGGGCATGATTAGGCATATGATCAGCACCATTCAGACACGTGATCACTGCATGCTCAGTCACGTGATCAGTTCAGGATCAGCCACGTGGTCAGTGCATGCGCAGTCACGTGATCAGTGCATGCATAGTCACGTGATCAGTGCATGATAGCCACTTGATCAGTGCATGAGAGCCACCTGAGCAGTTCATGATCAGTCACCTGATCAGTGCATGATCTGTCACAAGATCAGTGTATGATCATCCACGTGATCAGAGCATGGGCAGTCACATGATAAGTGCATGATAGCCAGGTGATCAGTGTATGATCAGCCACGTAATCAGTGCATGATAGCCACGTGATCAGTGCATGATCAGTCACGTGATCTCTGCATGTGCAGTCACATTTTCAGTGCATGATAGCTACTCGATCAGTGCATGATCAGTCACGAGATCAGTGCATGATCAGCCACATGATCAGAGAATGATAGCCACGTTTTAAGTGCATGATCATTTGCATGATCAGTGCACGCCCTGTCACGTGATCAGTGTATGATCATCCATGTGATAAGTGTATGTGCAGTCACGTGATCAGTGCATGATAGCCACGTGACCAGTGCATGATCAGTCCCATGATCAGAGTATGATAAGCCACGTGATCAGTGCTTGAGAGCCACGTGATCAGTGCATGATATCCACCTGATCAGTGCATGATCATTCACATGATCAGTGCATGCCCAGTCACGTGATCAGTGCATGATAGCTACGTGATCACTGCATGATATCCACGTGATCAGTGCATGATTAGTTACGTGATCAGTGTTTGATGAGCCAAGTGATCAGTGCATGACAGCCACGTGATAAGTGCATGATCAGTCACGTGATCAGTGTTTGATGAGCCTTGTGATGAGTGCACGATAGCCACGTAATCAGCACCTGATAGCCAGGTGATCAGTGCATGATCAGTCATGTGATCAGTGTATTTTCAGCCACGTGATCAGTGCAAGATAGCCACGGGATCACTTCATGATCAGTCACGTGATCAGTGCCCTTCAGTTACGTCATCACTGCATGCTCAGTTACCTGATCAGTTCATGATCAGCCACGTGATCAGTGCATGATACGT
>NW_011481357.1:9452-9943 GCF_000754665.1 Bison bison bison | reverse complement strand
GAGGAAAATAACAGAGTGGGAAAGACTAGAGATCTCTTCAAGAAAATTAGAGATACCAAGGGAACGTTTCATGCAAAGATGGGCTCAATAAAGGACAGAAATGGTGTGGAACTAACGGAAGCAAAAGATATTAAGAAGAGGTGGCAAGAATACACAGAAGAGCTATACAAAAATGATCTAAATGACCCAGATAACCACGATGGCATGATCATTCACCTAGAGCCAGATATCTTGGAGTGTGAAGTCAAGTGGGAATTAAGAAGCAGTCCTATGAACAAAGCTAAGGGAGGTGATGGAATTCCAGCCAAGCTATTTCAAATCCTAAAAGATGATGCTGTGAAAGTGTTGCATTGAAAATGCCAGAAATTTGGAAACTCAGCAGTGGCCACAGGACTGGAAAATGACAGTTTCCATTTCAATCCCAAAGAAAGACAATGCCAAAGAATGCTCAAAATACTGCACAATTGCACTCATCTCACACGCTAGCAAAG
>NW_011481357.1:4341-5463 GCF_000754665.1 Bison bison bison | reverse complement strand
AAGACCAAATACCTGTCCTTCTCAAATTCTTCCAAAAAATTTCAGAGGGAGGAACACTCCTAAACTCATTCTACAATGCCATCATTACACTGATACTAAAACCAAAGACAACACAAAATTAAAAAAAAAAAAGATTAAAGGATAATATTACTGATCAAACCAGCAATCCTAAAGGAAATCAATCCTGAATATTCAGTGAAAGGACTGATGCTGAAGCTGAAGCTCCAATACTTTGGCCACCTGATGCAAAGAACTGATTCAGTAGAAAAGACCTTGATGCTGGGAAAGATTGAAGGCAGGAGGAGAAGGGGATGTCAGAAGATGAGATGATTGGATGGTATCACTAACTTGACAGACATGAGTTTGAGCATGTTCTATGAGTTAGTGATGGACAGGGAAGTCTGGCATGTTGCAATCCATGGGGTCACAAAGAGTTGGACACGACTGAGTGACTGAACAGAACTGAATATCACTGATGAACAAAGAAGCAAAAATCTTCAACAAAATACTAGCAAACTGAGTCTTTATTTTTATTATTCAGTTCAGTTGCTCAGTTGATAACACGTTAAAAGGATCATACACCATGATCAAACAGGATTTCTCTGATCAATGCAAGGATTCTTCAATACACACAAGTAACTAAATGTGACACACCATATTAAAAAATTGAAATGTAAATAACATGATCATCTCTACAGACGCAGATAAAGTTTTCAACAAAATTCAACACCCATTTATTATAAAATTTCTCTAAAGAATGGGATTAGAAGGAACCTATCTCAAAATAATAAAATCCATATATGACGAACACACTCCGAACATTATTCTCAATGGTGAAAAAATGAAAGCATTTCCTCTAAGATCAAGAATAAGATAAGGTTACTGTAGTATTGGAAGTCCTAACCATGACAATCAGAAAAGAAAAAGGAATAAAAGGAATCCAGACTGGAAAAGAAGTAAAACTCTGTTTGCAGATGACATGATACTGTACATAAAAATAAACCCTAAAAATGCCACCAAAAAGTTACTAGAGCTAATGAATGAATGAAGCTAATGAAGCAAGGACTTTAGTAAAATTGCAGAATATAAAATTGATGAACAGAAATCCCTTCTATTCCCATT
>NW_011481357.1:495-1509 GCF_000754665.1 Bison bison bison | reverse complement strand
TTTTTTTTTTTTTGCATTATGTCATGGACATTCTTCTTTTTTTTAATTTATTTATTTTAATTGGAGGTTAATTACTTTACAATATTGTATTGGTTTTAAATCCAGATGTATATTAGAATTATCTTGAAATTTTTTGAAAAATGCAAATACCCAGGTATTGATTTATTTTTCCCCAAAGCTCCAGATGTACTTCTAATGAGCAGTTATGTTTAAAAACATCTTTTACTTTTATCTAGTTTGATTCACTTTTTCTATTTCATATTCAGTGTTCCATTTCATTTAGTTTATGTTATCCAACTTCTTCATCTTTTCTTTTTTTGATGTTTCTTTTCATATCTTTATCAAGCATAGTAGAAAATATTTTGCATACATATGTGTATATATATATAACGTATAATATACATATTTTAGAAAACATTCATTTTTTCCTAGCTGAAAACTTTATGACATTTTGATTCCACTTGTTTGACTTAGATGAATAGAATTCTAGATTTCTAATTTAAAAAATAGATACACAATAAGCAACAAAGGTTTACTGTATAGCACAGGGTACTATAGCAAATATCTTGGAATAAACTATAATTGGGAACACGTGTACACCTGTGGTGGATTCATGTTGATGTATGGCAAAACCAATACAATATTGTAAAGTAATTAGCCTCTATTTAAAATAAATAAATTTAAATTAAAAAAGAAAATAATCTGAAAAATAATATATAAGTATATTTATAATTGAATCACTTTGCTGTGCATCTGAAATATTGCAAGTCAACTATATTTCAACAAAATATTTATGATAATTTTTTTTTTAATTTAAAAATCGTGATAATGGCACAAAAAACAGAACTATATACCAATGGAACAAGATAGAAAGTTCAGAGGTAAACACACACACCTATGGGCAATTTATTTTTGACAAAGGATGCAAGAATATACAGTGGTGGAAAAAAAAAAAAAAACCTCTTCAATAAGTGGTGCTCATAAAACTGGACATCTAAGTATAAAAGTATGAAA
>NW_011481357.1:0-395 GCF_000754665.1 Bison bison bison | reverse complement strand
TCATTGCCATAAATCACAGCAAGATCCTCTTTGACAGACCTCTTAGATTAATGAAAATAAAAATAAACCAATGGGACCAAATCTGACTTAAGAGCTTTTGCAAAGCAAAGGAAACTAAAGATGAAATGACAACTCTCAAAACTGGAGAAAATAATTGCAAATAAAACAACTGACAAAGGATTGATCTCCAAATATACAAGCAGCTCATGCAGCTAAATATTAGAAAAACAACCCAATCAAAAAATGGGCAGAAAACCTTAACAAACATTTCTCCAAAGGAGACATACAGATGGCTAATAAACACATGAAAAGATGCTCAAATTTTCTCATTATTAGAGAAATACAAATCAAAACTACAATGAAGTATTACCCCACACCAGTCAGAATTGCCATCA
>NW_011481356.1:4858-5768 GCF_000754665.1 Bison bison bison | reverse complement strand
CAGCTCTCCAACAAATGCTAAAGGATCTTCTCTAGACAGGAAACACAGAAAGGGTGTATAAACTCGAACACAAAACAACAAAAAAAGGCAACAGGGTCATACTTATCAATAATTAGCCTAAATGTAAATGGGTTGAATGCCCTGACCAAAGACAAAGACTGACTGAATGGATACAAAAACAAGACTCCTATATATGTTGTCTACAAGAGACCACCTCAAAACAAGAGACACATACAGACTGAAAGTGAATGGCTGGAAAAAGATATTCCACAGAAATAGAGACCAAATGAAAGCAGAGGTAGCAATACTCATATCAGATAAAATGACCTTAAAGTAAAGGCTGTGAAAAGAGACAAAGAAGGACACTACATAATGATCAAATGATCAATCCAAGAAGAAGATATAACAATTATAAGTATGTATGCACCCAACATAGGAGCACTGCAATATGTAAGGAAAATGCTAGCAAGTATGAAAGGGGAAATTAATAATAACACAGTAATAGTGGGAGGCTTTAATACCCCACTCACACCTATTGATAGATCAACTAAACAGAAAGTTAACAAGGAAACACAAACTTTAAATGACACAATACACCAGGTAGACCTAATTGATATGTATAGGACATTTCATCCCAAAACAATGAATTTCACTTTTTTCTCAAGCGCACATGGAACCTTCTCCAAGAGAGATCACATCCTGGGCCATAAATCTAGCCTTGGTAAAAAAACTGAAATCTTTCCAAGCATCTTTTCTGACCACAATGCAGTAAGATTAGATGTTAATTACAGGAGAAATACTATTAAAAATTGCACCATATAGAGGCTGAACAACATGCTGCTGAATAACCAAAAAATCACAGAAGAAAAAAAAAACAACAAACTAAAATATGCATTAAAATGAATGAAAG
>NW_011481356.1:0-952 GCF_000754665.1 Bison bison bison | reverse complement strand
AACACTCTCTGACATAAATCACAGCAGGATCCTCTATGACCCACCTCCCAGAATATTGGAAATAAAAGCAAAAATAAACAAATGGGACCTAATTAAAATTAAGTCTTTGCACAACAAAGGAAGCAATAAGCAGGGTTAAAAGACAGCCTTCAGAATGGGAGAAAATAATAGCAAAAGAAGCAATGGACTAAGAATTAATCTCAAAAATATACAAGCAACTCCTGCAGCTCAATTCCAGGAAAAATAAATGACCCAATAAAAAAAATGGGCCAAAGAACTAAACAGACATTTCTCCAATGAAGACATACAGATGGCTAACAAACACATGAAAAGATGCTCAACATCACTCATTACAGATAAATGCAAATAAAAACCACAATGAGGTACCATTTCACGCCAGTCAAAATGGTTGCTGTCCAATAGTCTACAAGCAATAAATGCTGGAGAGGGTGTGGAGAAAAGGGAACCCTCTTACACTGTTGGTGGAAGTGCAAACTAGTGCAGCCACTATGGAGAACAGTATGGAGATTCCTTAAAAAACTGGAAATAGAACTGCCTTATGACCCAGCAATCCCACTGTTGGGCATACACACCGAGGAAACCAGAATTGAAAGAGACACAGGTAGCCCAATGTTCATCATAGCACTGTTTATAGTAGCCAGGACATTGAAGCAACCTAGATGTCCATCAGCAGACGAATGGGTAAGAAAGCTGTTGTACATACACATAATGGAATACTACTCAGCCATTAAAAAGAATACATTTGAATCAGTTCTAGTGATGTAGATGAACCTGGGGCCTATTATACAGAGTGAAGTAAGCCAGAAAGAAAAACACCAATACAGTATACTAACACACATACATGGAATTTAGAAAGATGATAATGATAACCCTATATGCGAGACAGCAAAAGAGACACAGATGTATAAAACAGTCTTTTGGACTCTGTAGG
>NW_011481355.1:14920-15764 GCF_000754665.1 Bison bison bison | reverse complement strand
GTAGCCAGCCACCTGGGTTATTGGAGCTAAGCAACTCCCTGTGAAGTCAGCACAGCAGAACTTCTAGACTCCCCAGTGAGGCTGGTCGAAGGCTACAAACCCAGTCTGGGGCAAAGCCGGAACCAGAACACAGGTCTTCTAGCCCCTAGCCCAGAGCTTCCTTGACAGGACACCCTATGCTCCTCAGATTTATTCCCAAGGCTCTTCCGAACCATCAACAGTTTAAAGAATGGAGGATCCCGCAGGCCTGATAGCTCAGAGTAAAGTAGCTGTCAGACCTTGCCCTGTGGTCATCTCACTTCCCCCAAATTCCAGAGGCCCTCTCCCAATCACACTGCCTAGGAGAATGCTGAAGGGGCCACAAAATAAACTTTCATCCCTGGGGCAGGACACCCCTTAAACAGGAGTGTCAGGGCCGGGCAAAGAGCCCTGTGAGTTTGTTCTGCTTGTTTGGCCCTGACCCAGGTTCCCTCCTTGCCTCCCCAAGCCGAGCACGCTGGCTCGTGTACCCCAGAGATGAGGGTCATCCATGCACGACTGGTGATTGGAGACCGTGATGAGGGGTGTGGCTGGGCCTCGGTTCTCGATGAGCTCGTACAGCACCTCCTTGTTGTGGACGGTGAGGTGGTTCATGCACTCTGAGGGGAGACGGGCAGGGTAGGGATCTTGGCTTCTTTTCCCAGGGGCCCAGGGCCCCCCCCCACCCAACCCAGCCCCTGCCAGCGCCCCGAACCCCAACTCTGGCTGGGCGTGGAGCCACGCGGCCGACCCTGCCTCGGCTGTGGGCCCACTCACTGGTCCAGAAGCAGCTGTAGGTGCCCACCAGGCCCATGACGACGCCGCT
>NW_011481355.1:10184-11246 GCF_000754665.1 Bison bison bison | reverse complement strand
CCCGCCGGAAGGGTGAGGCCGGCTAACCGGCCTCGACGGGGTTGTCAGCCTGTTGGCGGCGTCTTCCTCTGCTGTCTCCTTCCGTCTTGGTCGGCGCTGCGATTCCCTGGGGGCTGTCGCGATCAGCCCACAGCACAGAAAGTTGTAGAGACGACCTGGTCTGCGCAGGTATGGGCGCCCTCTGGCCGGAGGGGAAGGGAGAAAGTGGGCCCAGCCTGGGAAGGCCAGACGGGAAGAGAATTCCAGGGCTGGGGCTCAGGGCTGGTATTGGGAGACCAGACCCAGCTTTGGGCTGAGGCCAAAGTGAAAGTGAAGTCGCTCAGTTGTGTCCGATTCTTTGTGACCCCATGGTAGTCCATGGAATTCTCCTAGCATTCTCCAGAATACTGGCATGGGTAGCCTATCCCTTCTCCAGTGGATCTTCCCGATCCTGGGATCGAACCAGGGTCTTCTGCATTTCAGGCAGATTCTTTACCAACTGAGCTATCAGGGAAGCCCCGAGGGGAGAAACTGTCTAGTTCTTCTTGCCCTACGCCCTCCTGGGAGCCTGTGGCCCCAGAGCCTCCAAGCTTGCCCTTGCCTGCCCAGGGCTGCCTAAAGACCCATGGGCATCCCAGAATAGGCACTGGGGAAGGAGCCCAAACTAGCATGAGTGACTCTAGCAGGTGGCTAGAGAGAAACAGGCAGGGGACCCAGCCAGGGAGAAAGTGAGCCCAGGGAGGAAGGTCACAGAAGCAACAGAGAAAAGCCGGCAGAGGGAAGTAGACGGACTGACATGGCTGTGTGAGGGTGACACCAGCAGGAAGTGGGCTTTAGTTGCAGAGAAGAAGACGACTCTGGCTAACTTGAATCCAGCAATTATACTGCTGGGAGTTTGTCTTAAAGATCATGTCTGGCAGCTGGGGAGAAAGAAATGCACCATGATGGTCCTCCTGGTTGCTGATGGTGGTGAAAAGGTAGAATCAACTCTAAGGTTGAACCCTGGTGTGCTGCTGGTGGGAATGGAAGATGAGGCAGTCACTGTGGAAAATAGTATGACATTCCTCAAAAAAAAAAAAAAAA